>NC_052323.1:11689501-11704501 GCF_016432855.1 Salvelinus namaycush | reverse complement strand
ATACATTTGATTGATTGATTGACAGATAGACTGAAAGACCAGGGTAGTATGCGACAGTACTCATATTATGGCCTAAATGTCTTCATGGTTGGTTTGTTCATGTCATATTGTGTTCTACTATGAGTGATGACCTCATATCTCTGAAGTGGCCTGTTCACTTCATACTGTATCTCCAAGTGCTCTAAAATAGACCAAGAGGAACTTACTCTTCAAGTTATGTACTCGATGACAGTGGTTCAAAGTCAAAGAATAACCACTACTCAATGGTTTATATAGTAGTATAAACTGGGTGGTTCGAGCCCTGAATGCTGATTGTCTGACAGCTGACAGTTTATAATAGTAATTAGGCACCTCAGAGGTTTGTGGTATATGGCCAATATAGCACAACTAAGGTCTGTACCCAGCGTCGCGTCGTGCATAAGAACAGCCCTTAGCCGTGGTATATTGGCCATATACCACACCCCTTCCCCGTGCCTTATTGCTTAAGTAACCCTTTGGGTGATATTCTCATGAATAAATGAATCAGCGTTTGTTACATGAATGTCAAATCAAATCACGTCAAATCAAATCAATGTGTATTAGTCACATGTGCCGAATACAACAGGTGTAGACCTTACAGTGAAATGCTGACTTACGAGCCCCTAACCGACAATGCAGTTTCAACAAAAAGTAATTAAAGAGCAGCTGTAAAATAACAATAGCGAGACTATATACAGGGGGGTACCGATACAGAGTCAATGAGCGGGGGCACCGGTTAGTTGAGGTAGTATGTACATGTAGGTAGAGTTATTAAAGTGACTATGCAGAGATGATAACAGAGAGTAGCAGTGGTGTAAAGAGGGGAGGTGGGAGGGGGGTAGAAGCTGTTTAGAAGCCTCTTGGACCTAGACTTGGCGCTCCGGTACCGCTTTCCGTGCGGTAGCAGAAAGAACAGTCTATGACTAGGGTGGCTGGAGTCTTTGACAATTTTTCTATCTGTGTAGTGTTTATACTACAGCTGTCCATATGATTTGATAGACGTGGGTACACCAAGGGACCGTAACAGGGTTCTCAAAAGCAGTTGTTAATAGGGTATAATAATAATTTGCTTGCAGAGAAAGTTGGTTCCCTCTCCACTAATACCTTATCAATCTGTGGCTTTCAACATTATCAGCCTCACAATATTGCCCAGGACACACACACAAACACACACATTATCAAGTATGTGGGGGGGGGGGGAGGTTATTGTTGCTATTGTGTTATTCGTAGGCAGCAGAAATGGGTCCAAAAAGTATTTGTTTTCTTTCAAATAATTTTGCTCAGCTTGATTGAGCTTGTGTGGCTCAAAGGAACCAACGGGATAGTCCCAAAAGTGCAAACATCCCCCATCTGGGACTCCAGCCTGTGTCAATGAAAGTATTTCAAAGAAAGCAAATACTACTCGAACCCTGGTCTGAGAAGCAAACGTGTACTGGCCTGGTTTTCTGTGTGCGCCTGTGCTTGACTGTGTGCATGCTTAAACACATTCATCACTCCGCTGGGTACATTTAGGTGGAAAGTAAATGTGTATCATATTGATGGATGGCTTGAGCCTCCACCAGAGGAAGAACGTTCCCTCCTTTTTCACCTTTCTGATTTATTTGGACTTTATGCTGCATGCTTTCAATTTCCAGGCGACGCAATCTAACTCCACACGCAATTACCCTTCGCTATTTTAAGTGAATTTCTGCACCCCGAAAATCGTGGCACCATACGGAAAAGGATTAACGCAAATCTGTTATTTGACCTACATTCTGTTCTATTCTTCCCCTCAAGAATTTACACACTTTACATTTTCTTGTTTGGATATTTACATCAATTTCACAACGATGTACTGTGCTAGAAATGAGCAAATTGTGTGTGTTCAATTCAATTATATCAGTGTGTATTTGTGTCTGGTTACCTCAGGGATGTTGTCATGGGGGGTAGAGTAGAGGGAGAAAGAGGCTGTGGTAGTTCTATGCTCTAGCAGCAGGGTTGGAGCACGATCATGATGGGTACCTCAGGCAGCGATTTAACGAACAGAGATGATTACAGAAACGATCATGTTTTTTTAAGGCTGAAAACATCTGACCGTATTAGCTGGAGCGCTTCACACTCTGGGTTCTCTGTTTTCCTCTCTTCTCTTCTCTAACCCTTCAGGCTCTTCTTCTCTTCTCTAACCCTTCAAGGCTCTTCTTCTCTTCTCTAACCCTTCAGGCTCTTCTTCTCGTCTCTAACCCACCAGGCTCTTCTTCTCGTCTCTAACCCACCAGGCTCTTATTCTCTTCTCTAACCCTTCAGGCTCTTCTTCTCTTCTCTAACCCTTCAGGCTCTTCTTCTCGTCTCTAACCCACCAGGCTCTTCTTCTCTTCTCTAACCCTTCAGGCTCTTCTTCTCTTCTCTAACCCTTCAGGCTCTTCGTCTCGTCTCTAACCCACCAGGCTCTTTGTCTCGTCTCTAACCCTTCAGGCTATTCTTCTCTTCTCTAACCCTTCAGGCTCTTCTTCTCTTCTATAACCCATCAGGCTCTTCTTCTCTTCTCTAACCCATCAGGCTCTTCTTCTCTTCTCTAACCCACCGGGCTCTTCTTCTCTTCTCTAACTCATCGGGCTCTTCTTCTCTTCTCTATCCCATCAGGCTCTTCTTCTATTCTCTAACCCATCAGGCTCTTCTTCTCTTCTCTAACCCATCAGGATCTTCTTCTCTTCTCTAACCCATCAGGTTCTTCTTCTCTTCTATAACCCATCAGGCTCCTCTTCTCTTCTCTAACCCATCAGGCTCTTCTTCTCTTCTCTAACCCATCAGGCTCTTCTTCTCTTCTCTAACCCATTAGGCTCTTCTTCTCTTCTCTAACCTATCAGTCACTTCTTCTCTTCTCTAACCCACCAGGTCCTTCTTTTCTTCACTGTTCATGGAATGTTAGGCCCTGTTTCAGCGCCTCTTCAACCTCAGGAGGCTGAAGAAATTTGTCTTGGCCTCTAAGACTCCCCAAATCCTTTACAGATGCACCATTGAAAGCATCCTGTCGGGCTGTATCAAAGCTGGGACCGAGAGACTGGAAAACAGCTTCTATCAGACTCTTAAATAGCCATCACTAGGCGGCCTCCACCCAGTACCCTGCCCTGAACTTAGTCACTGTCACTAGCCGGCTACAACCCGATCACTCTACCCTGCACCTTGGAGACTGCTGCCCTATGTACATAGACATGGAATCACTGGTCACTTTAATAATGGAACACTGGTCACTTTAATAATGGAACACTGGTCACTTCAATAATGGAACACTGGTCACTTTAATAATGGAACACTGGTCATCAAATCAAATCAAATCAAATGTATTTATATAGCCCTTCATACATCAGCTGGTATCTCAACGTGCTGTACAGAAACTCAGCCTAAAACCCCAAACAGCAAGCAATGCAGGTGTAGATGCACGGTGGCTAGGAAAAATTCCCTAGATAGGCCAAAACCTAGGAAGAAACCTAGAGAGGAACCAGGCTATGAGGGGTGGCCAGTCCTCTTCTGGCTGTGCCGGGTGGAGATTATAACAGAACATGGCCAAGATGTTCAAATGTTCATAAATGACCAGCATGGTCAAATAATAATAATCACAGTAGTTATCGAGGGTGCAGCAAGTCAGCACCTCAGGAGTAAATGTCAGTTGGTCACACTGGTCACTTTAATTTATTTTTTTATTTTTTTTATTTCACCTTTATTTAACCAGGTAGGCAAATTGAGAACACGTTCTCATTTACAATTGCGACCTGGCCAAGATAAAGCAAAGCAGTTCGATACATACAACAACACATAGTTACACATGGAGTAGAACAAACATACAGTCAATAATACAGTGAAAAAATAAGTCTATATACAATGTGAGCAAGTGAGGTGAGATAAGGGAGGTGAAGGCAAACAAAATATATAATATATTAATAATGGAACACTGGTCACTTTAATAATGGAACACTGGTCACTTTAATAATGGAGCACTGGTCACTTTAATAATGGAACACTGGTCACTTTAATAATGGAACACTGGTCACTTTAATAATGGAACACTGGTCACTTTAATAATGGAGCACTGGTCACTTTAATAATGGAACACTGGTCACTTTAATAATGGAACACTGGTCACTTTAATAATGGAACACTGGTCACTTTAATAATGGAGCACTGGTCACTTTAATAATGGAACACTGGTCACTTTAATAATGGAACACTGGTTACTTTAATAATGGACACTGGTCACTTTAATAATGGAACACTGGTCACTTTAATAATGGACACTGGTCACTTTAATAATGGAACACTGGTTACTTTAATAATGGACACTGGTCACTTTAATAATGGAACACTGGTTACTTTAATAATGGAACACTGGTTACTTTAATAATGGACACTGGTCACTTTAATAATGGAACACTGGTTACTTTAATAATGGACACTGGTCACTTTAATAAAGTGTACATACTGTTTTACTAATTTCATATGTATATATTCTAGTCAATGCCATCCTATTGCTGTGTATATACTATTTTATCCTATGTATTCTACAGATATACTAAATATTATATCCACCTACTGTCCATAATGTCTATAGTATCTATACATCCCATCACACATATATATAGTATTTATACTCCGGACCCCGACATTGCTCGTCCTAATATTTATATACTTCTTAATTCCATTAGTTTGCTTGTACATCTGAGTGTATTGTTGTGAATTGTTAGATATTACTGCACTGCTGTAGCTAGGAACACAAGCATCATGCTACACCTGCAATAACATTGACTAATGTGTATACAACCAATAACATTGACTAATGTGTATACAACCAATAACATTGACTAATGTGTATACAACCAATAACATTGACTAATGTGTATACAACCAATAACATTTGATTTGATGTGGTAAGTTCACTAGTACTGTATAACCCTGTCCGGTGGTTACATTGGGATTCGGGAGGTTTAGGGTCCTGAGTTTGGGGGCATGCCCAGGGGTGAGGAGTTGATATAATATACTAGCCTAAACAATATGAACTGACAAAAGGACATATGCTAAAGGCATGCTAAAGGTTGCACGGGACCTACATTTTTTTTGGGGGGGGGGTGACTTTGAGAAGGTCGGTTCTGGTGACTTTTCGAAAGAAAATCCTCCTCCAAAATGAGTGAAAATAAAATGATGCTGACATCTAAAATATTATTTCCCCCTCCAGAAATGAGCCCAATAGCTATACCATCCCGACTGAGACAGTGTACTGTACATTTAGCCCACTGCCCTCCAGACCTCTGTCTGTTCCCTCTCTGTGTCTACTCCCTCGCTCTGTTTGCTCCCTCTCTCTGTCCCTGAGCCAGAAGTACTGGACTGTAGCTCACCTGTAAGCTGTGCTGACGCTTGGAAAACCCCACTCACTGTTTAATGTGTATTACCCCCGTTAAGGGGCTTCCCAAACAACACAGCCGTCAGATTCAGCACCCAGACACCTACTGAGAGACAGACAGAAATAAGCAAGTTTATTACAATTGTTATTATCTGTTCAGTTTGTCCTTTGGAGTCAGATTTATTAGATGTTGAGACGGAGCAGGGGCTTTTTGACACAGCGTATCAGGAATAACGTCTGCTTAACTTTTCAATTAATCTAATCTGAGACGTTTTCCTTCCTCCGTTGTAAACAAAATTACTTCCACACCGTCAGTTGCTCCTGGGGACCTTGATTATTATGTATTTCCAAAGGTGAGTCTCTCCTGTCTCCTGCCTCCTTTGTCAGATGAGGCTGAGGCCTTTGCCGTCATTACCCAGTCACCTGGATTCCTTTCTTCTCCCGGTCTGACGGACGGGGGCACAGAGAGACATCATCACAGTAGATAAGACTCTGAATGTAATTCCAGATTGAAATGAATCACCCTGCCAACGCCTCATTTCAGACTCAATGCATTTCTAATCCCAAACAATTATGACAAAGGCTAACACTCTATTCAAGTCTTCTACCCATCATTGGGGCAACGTCATCAAGAGGATCTGGGCATAATTGCTTGACAAGGGCACTTGGGAAGAATTATAGGACATAGATTAGGATAATGTTTCTGAATTTAGGTAAATGTTCCTAGGCTTTGTTCAAAATTCAACTGTTCTCTGGCAGTTAATTGGAAAAGGACATGGGACAGACGGGCTGACCCTCACAGAGCCTGGTTTCACATTTTCCCTCCATACACAGATTCAACAGTTGACCTTTCCATGAGTCCAATAAAAGAGAGAGGAGGGGAAGTGAGTGTCTGCGTTTTAATTTGAGCATTAATTTCCTCTGGTCACTGTCCCAGAGATCTAAATGACCACCCAGTCAGAGCCAGGAATGTGTTCATTTTGGCTCTGATAAATATTGTCTTCTGAGAGTCGGCCATCTTGGCTCAACCAGCTGCTCCTGGGGCCAGCCGCATTGCCCAGTTGGAGTTCCATGGCATGTGACAGACTGTGGAGAGTAATGGAAGGGCAGGGGAGAGCCAGAGGGGAGCCATGGCACAGATGACCGCTAAGGGAGACTTTGGGGGGGGGGGGGGGGGGGGGGGCTGGGGAGAAGCGAGGCCCATAGCAGCTTTGCAGAGCTAGAGGGTAGGAGACATGTTGGGAGCTGGGTGACCAGACACTGCCTCAGGCCAGGATACTGCAGCATGGACATGAAGGTCTGGCTAAACAGACCAAAACGTTTCACTCTCTGCCCAAAGCACTTATGGGTTCTGTTCACTTATGCTCTTCTTTTCTCTCCTCTTCCTTAATTCACTTAACCTCTTCTCTTACCTACCTTTTCCTCTCCAGGGGTTGGCTAATGTCCTAAGTCAGAGGGTTCTGTGGGAAGCGAGGGGGGCGAGAGAGGCTGTCCAGACTGTTTTGGGCTGCCTCTGGGTGGTATATTTGGTCAGACACTCGGCCTGTCCGGACTAGTTTGAGCTGCATTGTGGGTATTTGGTCAATTGGCCGGCTGGCCGTCCAGGTGTGGAGCCACCTGTTGGCTGTAGAGGAAACCTGGGAGAGAACAGTGCTGCTGGGCATCAGGCCTGGTGTTAGAGTTGGCAGGCTGGAGCTGTCTACTAGAGGGCTGGGCTGTACCCACTGGTCAACCAGCAGGCTGTCAGACTCTCTATCTACCCACCTGTTTGTTATAGGACAGACAGAGCCAATATCTACATCTATTTTTCATACTGGGGAGAACAGTGCTGTGGTTTTGAGATGCTTGTATAATTTGTGTTAATGTAATATTTACATGGCTGCTTTACATTTGTATGTGGATTCAGTCCATTACGGTTCATTTTTTACTATCTCTTTATTTCTCAGAATTGGGATTTGTCAATTAGAAAACAATTAGCCATCAATTAGAAATGAGTTTCTCTAAAGCTCCAGGTCAATAAAATCACTGTGATGGAGTGATGAGTGATGGAGAGAAAGGGAGAGTGAGAGAGAGAGACATTGTCTATAAGTGTCTTCCTCGCGGCTTTGTTCTCCTTAGTGTCATTAATCATCTAATGCTGTTCTGCACGCAAATGCACACACACACACGCACACACACGCACACTCACACACTCACACACACACACACACCGACTCACAAAGCCACCTGTTCTTCAGAGAAATAATTTGTGCAGGCGTTCAAATATATCTTAAATCAATGGTAAAACAATCAGCAGCTCCTGGACACCCACACGTAATTATAAGCATGTTTGAAGGAGCTGGGAGGAAAAAAGTCTCACCAAATTGTATAGGAAATACAGGCTGTCTGGATAGACACAATGGGTACGTTGGAAATGTGTGTATAGACTCTATATAAGGTCAAACAGCGGGAGAGAGAGCAAGCTGCATGTTGATCACAACCACGTTTGTGTGCATGGTTAAAAAGCATATGTTAAATGACTCTGTGTGTGGGTTTGGTGTTGTCGGTGCAAGCGTGCAAACAGTTGTTTTTAAACTTTGATGCAATTTTCACAAGTTTGAGGTGCATTTTCAGAACTCTTAGTACAAAACTCAAAACAGATCATCAAAAAGGCAGTTGTTTCAAAATCCTCAGCACATTTTCAATTGACTAAGTACAACACACACAATCATGCAGTCACTTTTTCACCAAACTTAATCAGTGTTTCATCTGGAAATATACACGACCGTTCAAAAGTTTGGGGTCACTTAGAAATTTCCTAGCTTTTATTATCTATTAAAATAATATCAAATTGATCAGAAATACAGTGTAGACTTTTTATGGAATGTCTACATAGGCATACAGAGGCCCATTATCAGCAACCATCACTCCTGTCTTCCAATGGCACGCTGTGTTAGCTAATCCAATTGATCATTAGAAAACCCTTTGCAATTATGTTAGCACAGTTGAAAACTGTTGGTCTGATTAAAGAAGCAATAAAACTGGCCTTCTTTAGACTAGTTAAGTATCTGGAGCATCAACATTTGTGTGTTCGATTACAGGCTCAAAATGGCCAGAAACAAAGACTTTCTTCTGAAACTCGTCAGTCTATTCTTGTTCCAAGAAACTGAAGATCTCGTACAAAAATTCTGATATTGACAAAATCAGATACTGAATGTAATGTATGTAACAAATAAAATCAAAGTTTACCAAATAAAAATCAATGAAGTTTAGTGTAGATAAAGGGTTGGAGACATGTTAAAGAAGGATTTTTAAGCCTTGAGACAATTGAGACATGAATTGTGTATTTTTGTCATTCAGAGGGTGAATGGGCAAGACAAGAGATTATGTGCCTTTGAAAAGGGTATTGTAGTACACAACAATTTACCGTGTGTATCAATAATGGTCCACCACCCAAAGAACATCCAGCCAAAATGACATAACTTTGGGAAGCATTGGAGTCAACATGGGCCAGCATCCCTGTGTGAACGCTCTTGACACCTTGTAGAGTCCATGCCCTGACTAATTGAGGCTGTTCCGAGGGCAAAAGGTGGGTGGATCAACATTAGGAAGGTGTTCCTAGTTTTTGGTATACTCAGCGTATGTCATTTAGGAAGCAGAAACTTTTATCCTAACATTTTGGTATGTGACCCCAGTGGGAATCGAACTCACAACTCTGATGTTGCTAGTGCCATGCTCTTATGAACTGAGGTACGTACAGGACCACTACAATACATAAGTACAATACAATACTGTAAAATACAATACATGATTAAAATACAGGTGGAAGATGTATGATTGTCATCCCCATGAGCGTACCACCCTCTTTCATGCCATGCAATGATTTCAATCCAGACCTACAGTGAGCTCCAAAAGCATTGGGACAGTGACACATGATTAGTTGTTTTGGATCTGTACTCCGGCACTTTGAATTTGAAATGATAAACTGACTATGAGGTTAACGTGCAGACGGTCAGCTTTCATTTGAGGATATTTTCATCCATATCGGGTGAACTGTTTAGAAATTACAGCACTTTTTGTGCATAGTCGCCCATTTTAGGGGAGATTTAGGACAAATTCACTCATGTGTATTCAAGTAGTACAAACATAAGTTTTTGTTCCCATATTCATAGCACACAATGACTACATCAAGGTTGTGACTCTACAAATGTTTTGGATGCATTTGCTGTTTGTTTTGGTTGTGTTTCAGATTATTTTGTGCCGGATAGAAATGAATGTATAGTAATGTATTGTGTCATTTTGGAGTCACTTTTATTGTAAATAACAATAAAAAATGTTTCTAAACACATCTTCATTAATGCGGATGCTACCATTGTGGATAATCCTGAATGAATGGTAAATAATGATTGGTGAGAAAGTTACAGACGCACAAATATCATACCCACCTGTTATTGTAATGGTGAGATGTTAGCATGTCTGTACCTTTCCCATTACTCACAATCCATTCAGGACTATCCATCATGGTAGCATCTACATGAATGTAGACGTGTTTAGAAACGTATTCTTATTTATTCTAATTGTGTGTGTGTGTGTGTGTGTGTGTGTGTGTGTGTGTGTGTGTGTGTGTGTGTGTGTGTGTGTGTGTGTGTGTGTGTGTGTGTGTGTGTGTGTGTGTGTGTGTGTGTGTGTGTGTATGTGTGGGCATGTTTAACTATACTTGTGGTGACCAGAGGTCCCCACAAGAATAGTAAACAAACAAAAATTTGACCAACTGGGGACTTTTGTTGGTACCCACAAGGTCAAATGCTATTTTTATGGGGTTTAGGGTTAAGGTTAGAATTCGTGTTAGGCTTAGAATTATGTTTAGGGTTAGAGGCTAGGGTTGGGTTTTGGTTTAGGTTTAGGGTTAGGTTTTTGGGTTAGGGTTAGGGTTAGGTTAAGGGTTAGGGTTTGGTTAAGGGTTAGGGTTAGGGTTAGGGTCAGGTTAAGGGTTAGTGTGAGGGTTTTGGGAAAATAGGATTTTGAATGGGACTAAATTGTGTGTCCCCACAAGGTTAGCTGTACACGTTTGTGTGTGTGTGTGTGTGTGTGTGTGTGTGTGTGTGTGTGTATCACCCCCTTGCTGTGTTGAGATCTTTTACATTTTATTTCTGTTCTAACAACCGTCGCACAGAGAGTCAAAACAATGATCAAAAACGGAGACATTTTAACGGCTCGGGAAATGAATGACTCAATTCTTAAGGGTTCTACAATTCCATTTTTCTTCACTTTTTTTTGGAACAAATGAAGTAAAATTGCTCAGAATTATAACCATTTAGAATTCAATTATTAAGCCTGTCAACTTCCCCTTGGCCTCAGCGCCTAATGAGCGTCTAGCCTATATTTGAATGCATTACTCTGTTGCTGCCCTAGAAGAGAGGAGCTCAGAATAGGCCAGGGTGGGGTGTCGGGGAGGGTGGTGGGATACGGGGCAGGGGCGCCAGCGAGGGTGGTGGGGGGGTTACAGTTAAAAGCATGCTAATGCACTTGCCTCTCTTTCCTTTCTTCCCTGTCTTCCCTCTCTTTCCTATCCAGCCCCCCCCCCTCTTCATTAATATACAGATTTATAAAGGGAACATTATGCAAATCTCCCTGCTCCAGATTAGATTGGAAGCGCTGTAATTTGCTCTGAAATATAATTCTGTACACATTAACTATCCACCTTAAGGCAAAACAGTATATTCAGACAGAGTTTAACCTAATTACATTGCAAACATTAAAATGCCATTTGAGATGGGAATGTCTTTTTTCTTGGGGATATCTGCCTTGTGGTGTGAGGACCCATCCTAAAAAAAGTATTGTTGGTACAACTGTTTAAGAGTTGCATAAACATCTGCATATATTCTAATACAAACACTATCTGACTGTTGTGTTACTGAACTAGTAGATGACTAGTAATGGAATTTAACCACAACGAACAGACTGAAACTACACTGTAATCAACCTGCAGTAAAAGTCTGATGTATTTGTGTTTTACTGAATATGATACCAGTCAGGTCTTGTGACGAATGAAAATAACAAGCTGCAATAGGGCCAATGGTTCGTCAAATGAGCAGGAAGGAAGATATCGAGGTGGTAAAGAAAACACTGTCCTTATCCATCATAGGAGGATTGCTCTGTTCCCCCAAGTCAAACAATATATGGCTGAGATATAGACACCCTGTCGTAGTTTATCCTCCCTGGGATTTAACGTGCTCAAACTCAAACAATGACTCCACTCATCTGCCAAGTGATATTAAATACTGTAATTGCCTGCCTGTCAGAGTCCGCTTCCCTCGCCCCTTCCTTCCATCCTCCGCCCACCATGGGGGAAACAAACACAGGCAGAAAATCCATGAAGAGGTAAAAGACGGAGATATCTTCTCTCAGGTCTGTCAAGGATTTAAGACCTACCTTTCCTTCCCTTTGACGACCAGGGATCCACTGTAGGCCTGTCTAATTTCTTTGTGTCAATGTTGGATGTTTAATAGTGATTTTAGGTGATTTAAGTCCTGCTACAGCTTCATGTTTGACTGCTAAACTTTCTCTATTTGACACCTCCTGGATTGGATAGATTGGATTTTAGGGTTGGGAAATAAGCTTTAGCAATTAAAAAGTTTTCATTTGTGATTTGTGATGATATTTCATCGTGATGACAGTGCTGTGGCATGATATGGCGCTGTTTGTAAACCGTAGAGGAGCTTAATTTGACCACTAAATCAAATCAAATCAAATTGTATTTATCACATGCGCCGAATACAACAGGTGTAGTAGACCTTACAGTGAAATGCTTACTTACGAGCCCTTAACCAACAATGCTTTAAGAAGTTAAGTAAAAGAATAGATAAATAAAACATAGAAAATAAAAAGTAATAAATATTTAAACAGCAGCAGTAAAATAACAGTAGCTAGGCTATATACAGGGAATAACGGTACGGTACAGAGTCAATGTGTGGGGGCACCGGTTAGTCGAGGTAATTGAGGTAATATGTACATGTAGATAGAGTTAAAGTGACTATACATAGATAATAAACAGAGAGTAGCAGCAGCGTAAAAGAGGGGTCTGGGTAGCCCTTTGATTAGCTGTTCAGGAGTCTTATGGCTTGGTGGTAGAAGCTGTTAAGAAGCCTTTTGGACATAGAGTTGGTGCTCCGGTACCACTTGCCATCCAGTAGCAGAGAGAACAGTCTATGACTTGGGTGGCTGGAGCCTTTGACAATTTTTAGGTCCTTCCTCTGACACCACCTGGTACAGAGGTCCTGGATGGCAGGAAGCTTGGCCCCAGTGATGTTCTGGGCCGTTTGTATTACCCTCTGTAGTGCCTTGCGGTTGGAGGCCAAGCAGTTGCCATACCAGGCAGTGATGCAACCAGTCACGATGCTCTCGATGGTGCAGCTGTAGAACCTTTTTGAAGATCTGAGGACCCATGCCAAATCTTTTCAGTCTCCTGAGGGGGAAGAGGCTTTGTCGTGCCCTCTTCACGACTGTCTTAGTGTGTTTGGACCATGATAGTTTGTTGGTGATGTGGACACCAAGGAACTTGAAGCTCTCAACCTGCTCCACTGCAACCCCATCAATAAGAATGGGGGAGTGCTCGGTCCTCCTTTTCCTGTAGTCCAAAATCATCCTTTGTCTTGATCACGTTGAGGGAGAGGTTGTTGTCCTTTCACCACATGGACAGGTCTCTGACCTCCTCCCTATAGGCTCTCATTAGTCATTAGCCTACCGCTGTTGTGTCATCGGCAAACTGGATGATGATGTTGGAGTCGTGCCTGGCCATGCAGTCATGAGTGAACAGGGAGTACAGGAGGGGACTGAGCACGCACCCCTGAGGGGCCACTATGTTGAGGATCAGCGCGGCGGATGTGTTGTTACCTACCCTTACCACCTGGGTGCGGCCCGTCGAAGTCCAGGATGCCGTTTCAGAGGGAGGTGTTTAGTCCCAGGGTCCTTAGCTTAGTGATGAGCTTTGAGGGCACAATGGTGTTGAACGCTGATCTGTAGTCAATGAATAGCATTCTCACATAGGTGTTCCTTCCATCCAGGTGGGAAAGGGCAGTGTGGAGTGCAATAGAGATTTCATCATCTGTGGATCTGTCGGGGCGGTATGCAAATTGGAGTGGGGGTTCAGGGTTTCTGGGATAATGGTGTTGATGTGAGCCACTAGCCACCACTATTTAGCAAGGACTATTATACTGTATCAATCAAACTAGGAACTGTCCAGCATCTTCCCTCCTCTACAACTTAGAAAAAAAACAATAACACTCAAACGGCTATGCAGGTTGAACAGATGAGTTTTGGACACTGTGAACACACGGATTGTACGTGAACAGTATCTATAGCAACTGGAGCCAAGAGTGCCTGGTCCCTGTCACAACAGTCCTCCTCAAAGCCCTCTCTGTTTACGCTCAGTCAATTCCCATCAGCCTCTCTGTTTTCTACTAGGTAGTGGGGGGTCGGGGGTTGTAGGTGTGAGATACACCTTTTTCTTATGACTTATAAAGCATTTAGAGACAACGCTGCATTCAGACACAGCCAGGTGCATTGTCATAGATCTGAGGAATAAAATATATCCAACTGTTGGAATAAAAATGGCATATTATATATGCCACAAAGTCCTCATTGTCAAGCTGTTGTGTATTTAGTATACAATCAGGAGAGCACAAGTCAATTGTAGACCCTAAAACTATCCTGCAAGTTACTTCCTGATTCCGGGGTTGTATGAGTCCCCGCCACCCATTCATTTCACCATGTTCCTCCTGCTCTGAGAAGCTCTGACATGTGAGAGAGTGTCAAAGTAGTGCTCAATCTCCTTAAGTGCCCTGTGTTGTCACCTCTAGCATGTACCTATTACCTCTGTCACCCCCTGCATGAAGCTGATGAAGTGGGCATGGACGGGCAGCGAGAGAGAGAGACACCACGTCCCCATCCCCACGCTCGCTGTAGGTGTGTCCTACTTTACCAGCACGACCTGCGTGAAATATGCAATAGACCCGTCCATGAATATTTTACACATCCTTGAGGACCAAATTGCTTTTAAGTTTGGATGGAGACTCTACCATAAAATGAGGGTGTCTTGTGGCAGGTGCAAAGCTGAGATTCACTCTAGGAATGTGATGTTTGAGACAGGCGTGTGCTGCTAAGAGCTTTGTTTTTTTGAAGGATTTAGAGGTTTAGTGAAAAAGACAGGGGTAGTGTCATGGAAGGGATGCTGTTTGGAGTATAATTCTGTATGAAGTAATGATGCAGTGCTCTGTTTAGGTAACACTGGGATTCACAACGGAATGGGAGATTGAGAGAAAATCTGTCCATATTTTGAGAAGAAAATCTGTCCATATTTTGAGAGAAAATCTGTCCATATTTTGAGAAAAAAATCTGTCCATATTTTGAGAGAAAATCTGTCCATATTTTGAATACCTAGTATTTACAGGGCTGTTGGTATCTTGCATGGTTAATGTCACAGCTGGATTCCTTGCTCTTTCCAAATCTCTCTCTCTATTTCTCTCTCTCTCGCTAACGGGTCGACAGGCCTCCTAGTCCATCTTGCAGTTAAGTAATATGTTCCAATCTAAAGTTCCTCAGCCAGTGTCCTCAGATGCCCCTCTCATGTCCCAGGT
>NC_052323.1:11597001-11687001 GCF_016432855.1 Salvelinus namaycush | reverse complement strand
ACCTACCTAAATATGACTCTCAATTAGAGGAAACGCCAAACACCTGCCTCTAATTGAGAGCCATACCAGGCAACCCTTAAACCAACATAGAAACAGAAAACATAGAATGCCCACCCAAACTCACGTCCTGACCAACTAACACATACAACAAACTAACAGAAATAGGTCAGGAACGTGACATAACCCCCCCCTTAAGGTGCGAACTCCGGGCGCACCAGCACAAAGTTTAGGGGAGGGTCTGGGTGGGCATCTGACCACGGTGGTGGCTCAGGCTCAGGACGAGGTCCCCACCCCACCATAGTCAATCCCAGCTTGCTAATCCCCCTCAGAATGACCACCCCTCTCCTCCACCCACCTAATATAGGCAACACAAAATAAAGGGACAGCTCCGGAACAAGGTAGCTCAGGACATAGAGGTAGGTGAGAATAGAGAGGTAGATAGAGAGGTAGCTCAGGATAAAGAGGTAGCTCAGGATAGAGGGGCAACTCCGGACTGAAAGGCAGCTCCGGACAGAGAGACAGCTCTGGACTGAGGGGCAGTTCTGGATTAATGGCCGCTCTGGGCTGAGGGGCAGCTCATGACTGGCTGACGGCTCTGGACGCTCATGGCTCGCTGACGGCTCTGGACGCTCATGGCTGGCTGACGGCTCTGGACGCTCATGGCTGGCTGGCGGCTCTGGCAGATCCTGTCTGGTTGGCGGCTCTGGCAGATCCTGTCTGGTTGGCGGCTCTGGCAGATCCTGTCTGGTTGGCGGCTCTGGCAGATCCTGACTGACGAATGGCTCTAGCGGCTCCTGACTGACTAACGGCTCTGACGGCTCGGGACAGACGGGCGGCTCTAATGGCTCGGGACAGACGGATGGCTCAGACGGCGCTGGGGAGACGGATGGCTCAGACGGCGCTGGGGAGACGGATGGCTCAGACGGCGCTGGGGAGACGGATGGCTCAGACGGCGCTGGGGAGACGGATGGCTCAGACGGCGCTGGGGAGACGGATGGCTCAGACGGCGCTGGGGAGACGGATGGCTCAGACGGCGCTGAGGAGACGGATGGCTCAGATGGCGCTGCGGAGACGGATGGCTCAGATGGCGCTGCGGAGACGGATGGCTCAGACTGATCCTGTCTAGCGGAAGGCTTTGGCTGCTCCTGTCTGGTGGAAGGCTCTAGCGGCTCCTGTCTGGCGGAAGGCTCTAGCGGCTCCAGTCTGGCGGAAGGCTCATGGCAGACGGGCGGCTTTGCAGGCTCATGGCAGACGGGCGGCTTTGAAGGCTCAATACAGACGAGCAGTTCATGCGGCGCTTGGCAGACGGACAGTTCAGGCGCCGTTGGGCAGACGGCAGACTCTGGCCGGCTGAGACGCACTGTAGGCCTGGTGCGTGGTGCCAGAACTGGAGGCACCGGACTGGAGACACGCACTTCAAGCCTAGTGCGGGGAGCAGGGACAGGGCACACTGGACTCTCAAAGCGTACTATTTGCCTGGTGCGTGGTACCGGCACTGGTGGCACCGGGCTGAGTGCACGCACATCAGGACGAGTACGGGGAGAAGGAACAGTGTGTACAGGGCTCTGGAGACGCACAGGTGGCTTAGTGCGTGGTGCCGGAACTGGAGGCACTGGGCTGGAGACACGCACCATAGAGAGAGTGCGTGGAGGAGGAACAGGGCTCTGGAAACGCACTGGAAGCCTGGTGCGTGGTGTAGGCACTGGTGGTACTGGGCTGGGGCGGGGAGGTAGTGCCGGAAATACCGGACCGTGCTCCCCGTCGCCCAACCAGTGCGGGGAGGTGGAATAACCCGCACCGGGCTATGTAGGCGAACCGGGGACACCATGCGTAAGGCTGGTGCCATGTAAGCCGGCCCGAGGAGACGTACTGGTGGCCAGATATGAAGGGCCGGCTTCATGACATTTGGCTCAATGCCCAATCTAGCCCTACCAGTGCGGGGAGGTGGAATAACCCGCACTGGGCTATGCACACGTACAGGAGACACCGTGCGCTCTACTGCGTAACACGGTGTCTGCCCGTACTCCCGCTCTCCACGGTTAGCCTGGGAAGTGGGCGCAGGTCTCCTACCTGCCCTTGGCCCACTACCTCTTAGCCCCCCCCCAAGAAATTTTTGGGTAGTACTCACGGGCTTTTCGGGCTTCCGTGCCAGACGCATCCCCTCATAATGCCGGTTCCTCTCTCCAGTTTCCTCCGCTCTCCGAGCTGCCTCCAGCTGTTCCCATGGGCAGCGATTCACCTCCACTTTAGCCCATGGTCCTTTTCCTTCCATGATCTCCTCCCAAGACCATAAATCCTGCTTCGTGCGCTGTCCGTTCCTCCCGTTACACCGCTGCTTGGTTCTGGTTATTTGGTGGGTGGTTCTGTAACGGTATTCCTCCTCCTCTACAACCGAAGAGGAGGAGTAGTGATTGAACCAAGGCGCAGCGGGTTGTGATGACATAATTTTAATAAAACAAGATGGGAAAAACACGAAACGAAACCACTTGAAATAATTAACAAAATAACAAAACAAATGTAGACAAACCTGAACTATACGAACTTACATATAACACTAAGAACGTACGAACAGGGAAAATAGACTACACAAAAGGAACGATGTACAAACAAACCGAACAGTCCCGTATGGTGCGACAAACACTGACACAGGAGACAACCACCCACAACGAACACTGTGAAACAACCTACCTAAATATGACTCTCAATTGGAGGAAACGCCAAACACCTGCCTCTAATTGAGAGCCATACCAGGCAACCCTTAAACCAACATAGAAACAGAAAACATAGAATGCCCACCCAAACTCACGTCCTGACCAACTAACACATACAACAAACTAACAGAAATAGGTCAGGAACGTGACACTCTGGATATTTCACAATAGTCCTTCTCCGGTCTCCCTCCGCTGGGTGTACATTAGTCCAATGAGGCTTAGTATAATAAAGTGAGTTGTTCCTCAGTGGCCTCACCATCTCAAATACCAGGCATCAGAGAGGGGACCGGGCCCTAGCAGAAGCAGACAAAGACCCCTGTTCCCCCACATCTACCCTGCAGCATTTCATTACCTCCTTTATTATTACCTCAGACGGTCCTGTGCCAGAGCAGAGAAACCAGCCGGCCTTTTGAAGATCAACACTAAAGCACAGCTGCTCCTCTTGAAAGGGCCCTGCGCCGGCCTCCATCCTCCACTCTGCTCAGTCCCTCATCAGGTCACCACTTTTTCCGGGGGAGAACAGACTAGTCGTGATGTCAAAGCGCGTGTCACAGTTTGTGTCGTCATAATGTGGACAGGACACACTGTCATTTCCACAACGGCTCCACAATTGTCTGTCTCGACTTCTCCTTGGGATCATATGGTTGGATCCCATGAGTTTATGTCTCTTGATGTCACTCTGTTGTTATTAACAAGCTACCTCAGGCTGGAGGAATTCCTGGTAGGATAATATGGTTTTAGTTGTACTCTTATTACTGTACTGGACAATAGATTCTATTGTTTTACTGGGTAGCTGGGCAGCTGATTCCATCATAAGATCAGTATTATCCATGCAGTTAAAGTTTCAACCAAACATGTCATTGAATATCCTTACGACACACTATTTCACAGCGGCAGCCCACTTTCTTAAGTATATGCACAAACATTGTGTACCGTTCGTTCAAAGCTCTCTTAGTGTTTTCCCCCGGGGTGATCTGAGTGACTGTCTGTCCCAAAGAAGATTATATATATCTCTCTCTCTCTCTCTCTCTCTCTCTCTCTCTCTCTCTCTCTCTCTCTCTCTCTCTCTCTCTCTCTCTCTCTCTCTCTCTCTCTCTCTCTCTCTCTCTCTCTCTCAGATGGGATGGGATGGGGAACGAGGACGAGCAGACAAATCTGTCACAATGCCCACACTAATGCTGATGCCTGCAGAAATGTTACAGTTTCTCTGTATTGAGGATTTATTGTAATACACTGTCAACAATCCGTTGTTAAATACCTCCTATAAAAAGAGTGAGGACAGAGGCCCTGTACAAAAATGCAATGCACCCTCCTGGGAGAAGCTTCTAGACCAGTGCTTCTCTGAAATCCTCAAACATCTGAATTACTCATAATAGGCTTCTATTGAATGCCGTTGTTTTACACTGACAAATATTGTTTGGATGGTAAAGTGTTTGATTAATGGCGTTGGCTTGTTGTCCCCACGTTTCCCTAGAAGATGGGGAAGAATGGATTGACAGAAGAGAAGAGAAGACTGCACTGAGAGAACGAGGGGTCAAAAGTAATTTTCGGTTTCACGCCAGAACGATTAAACTGCAGCTCCCCTGAGGTTTTTAGATAACTATATACACAATCTATATTAACACACTGTTGGGGAGTAGTGTGTCGGGGTGATTGAACACATACTCACTGTTGGAGCCCTCTCTATTGTTAACCAGTCAGAGTACGATGATGAGGGGTGGCTAGCATCTTAACCTGGCTAAAACCTGCATCTGATACAAACCTGAAGAGGTGGGATGGAGGTGGATCATGCTAGCTACCCATCCCAGAGTAGCAAGAGGGTCTATGTTCGGGGTCTCCCACCCAATGCTTAATGGGCGTGCTGAGCTGGAAAACATGCAGAGTCTAACAGCATGTAACATCTCCTCAATCCTCACTGGGTTAATTAAGTTTCACCACTCTCAGATTTACGGAGCGGGAGAAGGCTCCGGCCATAAGTCATGTCAAGCAGCGTGAACGTGTAGAGTGCGTATGAAAAACTGATACAGGCGGGAGGAGGAGAGACACGGCTCTGGTGCACGTCTGTAATCTTAATTAAACACGCCCAGCTGCGCTCTCCTCTCTAACACGCAAGCACAAGACTCCAGCTTAATTTGAACCCTCCACTCTTTGGGATGGAGAGAGAGAGAGGGATGGCGGGATGGAGAGCGAGAGAGGGATGGAGAAAGTGCTGCACAGCACATTGTGAGGCTACATCTATAAAGGGAATCGCTGAGTCGTCCATTAAAGCTGGTTACTGAGGCAGTTTAGGTGCAACCCTGGACATCCTCTCTCTGTTTCAAGGATGAGGGGAAGGAGGGAGGAGAGGTGGGGGAGTAGTTGTTAGGAGTGGGGGGGGGGTAGTTAAAAGACAGGTGGCTGCTGGACATTATTCATCATGTTGCACAACATATTGCTGAAATCATCACCAGGGATACGTGATCTGCAATTTCATTTGGATCCACAGGCTCGAACAAAGAGGATGAACAAAAACAACCTCAAAGTAGCAGCACTTCCTAGAATCCATAACCTGCCAAACTAACTCCCCGTCTCGATGCTCGGCCTGCTAGCCCTGTGTAAATAGCACCACTCACAGACAGACTTCCTCAATCAGGCAGCACCAATATGCTATCATGCAGAAGGAGTTGTCAGTCACAGGGGCCATGCCAACCTGGTCTCAGAGCATTTAATATTATTCTGTACGTAAAGCAAAGACACTCCATTTTGAGTGATATGTTATATTTCGTAAGGTATGTATTCATTTGTAGATGTCCAAGATCCAATTTGTATGATATGTTAAGAATTACAATTTGTATTATATGTTAAGAATTTTCAAAATGTACAATATGTTACGAATTGGCTATACGTATGATATGCTACAAACTCTAGCTAGGTCTCTAACATTAGCTAGCTGGCTAACATTAGCTAGGCTAGGTGTTAGGGTTAGGGGTTAGGCTGGCTAACGTTAGCTAGGCTAGGTGTTAGGGTTAGGGGTTAGGGTTCATGTTAAGTTTAGGAGTTAGGTTTAAGGGTTAGGTGAAGGGTTAAGGTTAGGGATAGGGTAAAGGTTAGCTAAAAGGGTTAAGGTTACAGTTAGGGGAAGGGTTAGCTAACATGCTAAGGTGTTGCAAGGTAGCTAAAAATAGTAAGTAGTTGAAAAGTTGCTTATCAGGTAAAATGCTAAATTTATCAGTGATGAGATTCGAATTCTCAACCTTTGGATTGCTAGATATTCGTGTTATATGCCCACTTATCCACCCTACTTTCGTTTTTGCCTTAAGTAACCATCTATCTTATGTAACGATACCAAACGTAACATATCGTACTAATTTGAGTATCCCGATTTTACATTTACTATGTTATGTCTAGTCTATGAGACCAGGCTGCCATGACAGGTCAGTCACAGGGGCCATGCTAGGGCCGACTTCTTTCTGGGGGATTTTTATGGGAATGTGAACTTTTTGCTGGATCCATACTTGGCAAATATTAGAGGAGTCTTAGGGTAAGAATATGGCCCATTTTGTTATTGTGTATTCTCTCAACCTGAGCAATCGGGGTCATACAGACCCTGTGAACAGCCTCCCGTTTGTTTTGCACTAATGCTACTGTTGTTTGACATGTGCTCACAACTCCCTTCTACGACCATCTCAAATATGCACCCAAATATTTGCCTTCAATAACATTTAAACCGAGAGAGTTGGTATTCATATCACTCACGTGTTGGCATTCAAAGCGCTTCTCCTTGTTTGTGTGGTATTGATGACAAACATGCTTTCTTTCTGGCTCTCCCTCTCTCTTTCTCACTCACCCCCCCCCCCCCCCTCCCCCTCCCCCTCCCCCCCTCCACCCACACACACAAAAACTCACACACACGCACTGGGAAAAAAACGACACTGGCCTTCTTTTCTCCTCTGTGAAGTTTTTAGTGAATATCTGTTCCCCGAGGACCGACAACAATAATACGGCCTTTGTGTCAGACCTTTGGGGTGAGCTTTGTATCTTCATAGACAACATTAAACCAAAACCCAGTTCAAAACCAGTGGTCTTTCGGACTGTTTGGAAGTGTTTAAATCCAAACCACATTAAAACAACTTCAAAGAAAGCTTCCTGTAATGTCTGAGCCGTGCTTGAATAATCTAATCTTACAATGAATAAAGGAAAATTGGTAATAATTAACTTTGACTCCATCTCCATAACAGATTCATTACACATCTATACGTATTTCATGGACGTGTTCTAACAGGTCGAACCGCAATTGTTAAAGGTTAATAAAATATATCCATAGCATATCTATAGCGCATTCATGACATGCTATGCACAAACTCAATTTGACATAAACAGTTGCATTCATGAGTTTTATTGACAAAAACCTGATAAAAATGAATTTAGATGAATGCTGTAGGTACAGAAATGGTTTGCTCACTGGGAAATTAATATGCAACTAGTCAGTGACAACTGTGTGTGGAGTATGGAGTTTGTCACAGCAACCATGTGATTTCAGTACAGTATTATAGACACTATGTCGTGGTATTTTCTATGACCTTCTATGTAGAAGAAGCTCTTACCTTCTAACGACTCTGGTGTAGCATGTGGAGCGTCATAGAGCAAAACATGTTACACGTGCGATTCTCAGCATCTAAATACACTCATATTTGTCTTCTTTTCTCAAATGACTGCCTCACCTGGTTCACCAACTACTTCTCAGATAGAGTTCAGTGTGTCAAATCGGAGGGCCTGTTGTCCGGACCTCTGGCAGTCTCTGTGGGGGTGCCACAGGGCTCACTTCTCGGGCCGACTCTTTTCTCTGTATATATCAATGATGTCGCTCTTGCTGCGGGTGATTCTCTGATCCACATCTACGCAGACGACACCATTCTCTATACATCTGGTCCTTCTTTGGACACTGTGCTATCAAACCTCCAAACGAGCTTCAATGCCATACAACTCTCCTTCCGTGGCCTCCAACTGCTTTTAAATGCAAGTAAAACTAAGTGCATGCTCTTGAACCGATTGCTGCCCGCACCCTCCCGCACGACTAGCATCACTACTCTCGACGGTTCTGACCTAGAATATGTGGACATCTACAAATACCTAGGTGTCTGGTTAGACTGTAAACTCTCCTTCCAGACTCACATTTAGCATCTCCAATCCAAAATTAAATATAGAATCAGCTTCCTATTTCGCAACAAAGCCTCCTTCACTCATGCCGCCAAACATACCCTCGTAAAACTGACCATCCTACCAATCCTTGACTTTGGCGATGTAATTTACAAAATAGCCCCCAACACTCTACTCAGCAAACTGGATCTAGTCTATTACAGTGCCATTTGTTTTATCACCAAAGCCCCATATACTACCCACCACTGCGACCTGTATGCTCTCGTTGTTTGGCCCTCACTACATATCCGTCGCCAAACCCACTGGCTCCAGGTCATCTATAAGTCTTTGCTAGGTAAAGCCCCGCCTTATCTCAGCTCACTGGTCACCATAGCAGCACCCACCCGTAGCACGCGCTCCAGCAGGTATATCTCATTGGTCATTCCCAAAGCCAACACTTCCTTTGGCCGCGTTTCCTTCCAGTTCTCTGCTGCCAATGACTGGAACGAATTGCAAAAATCTCTGAAGTTGGAGTCATATCTCCCGCTCTAACTTTAAGCATAAGCTGTCAGAGCAGCTTACCAATCGCTGTACCTGTACACAGCCAATCTGTAAATAGCACACCCGACTACCTCATCCCCATATTATTACTTACCCTCTTGCTCTTTTGGACCCCAGTATCTCTACTTGCACATCATCATCTGCACATATATCACTTCAGTATTAATGCTAAGTTGTAATTATTTTTGGCCTATTTATTACCTTACTTCCCTACTATTCTACATTTGCACACACTGTACATAGACTCTTTGTATTTTTCTTTTCTTTTGTGTTATTGACTGTACGTTTGTTTGTGTATAACATTGTGTTGTTGTTTTTGTTGCACTGCTATGCTTTATCTTGGCCAGGTCGCAGTTGTAAATGAGAACTTGTTCTCAACTGGCCTACCTGGTTAAACACAGGTGAAATAAAATAAAAAACAAATAAAATATTTGTAGATTTAAAAGTACTCTGCATTTTAGAGAGCCTTTACGCACAACATATATTGGTGAATCAAAAATTCAGTGAAGAGTTGCCTTATTCAATTGTTCAATCCATTAAATATTGGAAAGTGAGAAAAGTGTACAATAGGGGTTGACCAGTGGTGCTTTAAATCTACCCTAATAATCCTCATCAATCATGGAACTGTGAACTGCGATGACTGTCCGGTCGTGGTGAACCGTGCGCCAGGTTTCAACTTCTATGTATGATCTGCATTCCATGATGATTCAAATAATTATTGCACAACTTGTAATACGTTAGCCTAATATGATCCACTATTGCTAGCGATCCTCCAGAACAACCACACGAATGTGACTGCGGTAAGAAATTTAAACTAAGGATGTAATGGAATGATGCAAAATGTAAGGAAACTAACACTAAAGTGACAGTTATAAATGTATGTTGGTATAACTGACGGCGGCTACCGATAGTGGCTAATTTTTAACACGATACAAATTGGAAAAAGTAAAGTGAAAAGTCTGGGCATTTAGTTCAACATTTCTAGAAATCATAAATCAACTCAGTAGGTTTGACGCTGTACTGTCATTTGCGCAGAGCTACAGAAGCCTATAGCTTGGGTCTCCGCATTTTAAATCTGCAAGCATTTCATTAACTTCACGGTGGAAAAGGTGACATGTTGATATGCTTCAGTTTCCTGCCATGTGACTGGTTTCACATTTGTCTCCAGCGATCATAAAGTAAAATAGATTATAAAACAATTGTCATTTGTATTTACAATTCCCTTATCCAAAAAGCTTACTCATTTACCTAGCTCTTATCAATAGCGCTTATGTAAATGAAAGAGCTTGGAGAGTGGTGCTATTTCTATCCCCAAGAAATTAAGATGTTTTTCCACTTGGAACCGACAGGTTGCTTGAACCTATTCATTATTTCATTATTTCATCACGCGTAAAGATGGTGGAATTATGAGGGAATTAAGTCAAGGTCAGAATATCGAGTATCTGTAGACACGCCTCCGACACACCTCCATTTTTTCGGTCTCCACCCCAAACGAATAGGTGAATAGCATGCTATTCTCCTGCTTAAGTTCAAGGTCAAAATACACATAGAGAGAAAGGTGCATAAAAAAAGGAATTACGTTCCATTTACGTATGCTTAACTCGGGTCGGAATCGCCCTCCTTAGTGAATAATGGTAGAATGCTAGCTAGCTTTAACACCTTGTATGTTTTGCTCACTAATATACAGTGCTGTGAAAAAGTATTGCCCCTTTCTAATTTTCTCTACTTTTGCATACTTTTGATACTGAATGTTATCAGATCTTCACCAAAACCTAATATTAGATAAACAAAACCTGAGTGAACAAATAACACAACAATTACATATTTATTTAATTTATTTCATGAATAAAGTTAATCAACACCCAATGCCACTGTGTGAAAAAGTAATTGCCCCCCTACCCTCAATAACTGGTTGTGCCAATTTTAGCTGCAATGACTTCAACCAAACGCTTCTTGGAGTTGTTGATCAGTCATTCAGAAAGTGTTCATGCCTTTGACTTTTTCCACATTTTGTTGTGCTACAGCCTGAATAAAAAATCTATTAAATTTAGATTTTGTGTTATGGGCCTCCATACAATACCCCATAACGTCAAAGTGGATTTTTTTTTACAAAATCGCTACAAATTAAAAGCTGAAATGTCTTCAGTCAATAAGTTTTCAACCCATTTGTTATGGAAAGTCTAAATAAGTTCAGGAGTAACAATGTGCTTAACAAGTCACATAGTAAGTTGCATGGACTCACTGTGTGCAATAATGGTGTTTAACATGTTTGTGGAATGTTAAGGGGTAATCAATACAAAGATACAGGCGTCCTTCCTAAGTCAGTTGCTGGAGAGGAAGGAAACCGCTCAGGGATTTCACCATGAGGTCAATGGTGACTTTAAAACATTTACAGAGTTTAATGGCTGTGGTAGGTAAAACTGAGGATACAAACTGAGGAACTGAGAATACAAATATTCCAAAACATGCATCCTGTTTGCAATAAGGCATTATAGTAAAACTGCAAAAAAATTGGCAAAGAAATTAACTTGATGTCCTGGATACAAAGCATTATGTTTGGGGCAAATATCACGATATCAAGATATCACTGAGTACCACTCACGTCACTGAGTACCACTCTTCATATTTTTAAGCATGGTGGTAGCTGCATCATGTTCTGGGTATGCTTGTCATTGGCAGGGACTAGGGAAAATTTTAGGATAAAAATAAACGGATTGGAGCTAAGCACAGGCGCAATCCCCCCCAAAAATGTGGTTCAGTCTGCTTTCCAACAGACACTGGGAGACAATTTTACCTTTCAGCAGGACAACAACCTAAAACACAAGGCCAAATATATACTGGAGTTGCTTACCAAGACGACATTAAATGTTCCTGAGTGGCCTAGTTACAGTTTTGACTTAAATCAGATTGAAAATCTATGACAAGACTTGAAAATCGCTGTCTAGCAATGATCAAGCAACCAACTTGCCAGAGCCTGAAGCCTTTAAAAAAAAAAAGCAAATATTGTACAATCCAGGTGTGAAAAGCTTTTAAAGACTTACCCAGAAAGACTCACAGCTGTAATTGCTGCCAAAGCTGATTCTAACATGTATTGACTCAAGGGTGTGAATACTTTTGTACACTGAATATTTCTGGACTTCATTTTCAAGATATTTGTTAAAATTGATAAAAACATGTTTTCACTTTGTGATTATGGGGTATTGTGCGTAGATGGGTCAGAAAAGAAATCCATTGAATAAATGTTGAATTCAGGGCAGATGGAAGAATTCAAAACCTTTGTTATGAGACTCAACATTTTGCTCAGGTGCATCCTGTTTCCATTGATCATCCTTGAGATGTTTCTACAACTTCATTGGAGTCCACCTGTGGTAAATTAAATTGAATGGACATTATTTGGAAAGGCACACACCTGTCTATATAAGGTCCCACAGTTGACAGTGCATGTCAGAACAAAAACCAAGACATGAGGTCGAAGGAATTGTTCGTAGAGCTCCGAGACTGGATTGTGTCAAGGCACAGATCTGGTGAAGGGTACCTGCAGCATTGAAGGTCCCCAAGAACACAGCGGCCTCCATCATTCTTAAATGGAAGAAGTTAGGATCCACCAAGACTTCGTAAATCTGGGCGCCCGGCCAAACTGAGAAATAGAGGGAGAAGGGCCTTGGTCAGGTAGGTGACCAAGAATCCGGTGGTCACTCTGACAGAGCTCTAGAGTTCCTCTGTGGAGAATGGAGAACCTTCCAGAAGGCCAACCATCTCTGCAGCACTCCACCAATCAGGCCTTCATGGTAGAGTGGCCAGACGGAAGCCACTCCTCAATAAAACGCACATGAAAGCCCACTTGGTGTTTGTCAAAAAGGCACATAAATACTCTTAGACCTTGAGAAAGAAAATTCTCTGGTCTGATGAAACCAAGATTGAACTCTATGGCCTGAATGCCAAGTGTCACGTCTGGAGGAAACCTGGCACCATCCCTACGGTGAAGCATGGTGGTGGCAGCATCATGCGGTAGGGATGTTATTCAGCAGCAGGGACTGAAAGACTAGTCAGGATCGAGGGAAAAATGAACGGAGCGAAGTACAGCGAGGTCCTTGATGAAAACCTGTTTCAGAGCACTCAGGACCTCAGACCGGGATGAAGGTTCACCTTCCAACAGGACGACGACCCTAAGCACACAGCCAAGACAACGCAGGGATGGCTTCGGGACAAGTCTCTAATGTCCTTGAGTGGCCCAGCTCGATCGAACATCTCTGGAGAGAACTGAAAACAGCTGTGCAGCAATGCTCCCCATTCAACGTGACAGAGCTTGAAAGGTTCTGCAGAGAAGAATGGGAGAAACTCCCCAAATACAGGTGTGCCAAGCTTGCAGCGTCATACCCAAGCGGACTCGAGGCTGTAATTGCTGACAAAGGTGCTTCAACAAAGTCCAGGGTAAAGGGTCTGAATATTTATGTGAATGTGGTATTTCATATATATATATATTTTTTTACATTTGCCAAAATAAAAATAATCTGTTTTTGCTTTGTCATTATGGGGTAGTGTGTGTAGATTGATGATGGAAATAAAACCATTTTATACATTTTAGAATAAGGATGTAACCTAACAAAATTTGGAAAAAGTCAAGGGGTCTGAATACTTTCCGAAGACGCTGTATAGAATAAAGGCGTAGGAAGAGAACTGACTTTTGGTTGTTTTAGACACCCACCCACTTACCCACCTAGGAGCCAGTATCCACATGAATGTACCGCTCCATGTTTTCCACTCAATAGAAGAAGCTTCCTAAAAAGTGGCGAGGAGGGTAGATGTAAGGCCTTGTCTGACTTGATCTAATGGCCACTGGGATTCCATTTCACTGCCACTTCACAGATTTTTCTAAACAAATTAGTCTGTCTTGTTCCCCAGCAGCTCTTCTTCTACTTCTATAAAGGTTGATACATTCTTATATTTCACTCCTCAAAATGGCTGCCTGAACACAATGCATTGCTAGGCATTAGTGCTGTTGTTTGCAGGGGAGACATTGTGCTGGCTAGGTTAGCGGTTGGGTTGGCATACCGCAACAGTTGGGTTGGCATACCGCAAATACCGCAACAGATTTGGACATTTTATCTATACGAGTGGAGGTGACATTTTCCCTCGTAGTGACCAAAGGATGTTTAGAGAGCGAGAGCTCACTCACATTCACAGAATCACATCAGTGTGTTTATCTTGTTACTGGGGGAATAATTGTTGCCTAGTGTGGTTTTATCTCATGCAAGCAAGAGAACACTGAACTCATGAGGTGTTATAAACATTGCATACACGCACACCAACGTACATCCCTCTTTGCATATTGTACCTAATGGCCAGCCAATCCTTCTATCCGGACAAATACACCACTCAAGGTAGGACGTTGATAATCCAGTTATGCAAGTTCTGCCACTGAACCAAAGTGTAATACCTCAAGTCAAGACTGTAGATGACTATATGGGCACGCCTGGGCTGGTGAGGAGGCACCTGTGTCCCCGTCCTAATCCCCTTAACGAGGCGTTCATCATGGGGTTGTCAGCACACAAACACACACAACGTGCTGTAACAGTTTCATTCCACCACAGAGCCTGTTAATGAGTCCATATGTAGGAACGTCAAACAGGGATGTTTTTACTTTGTTCTGGGGCCTACATTGTGTTTGGAGGTGGTGTAAATGTGGATAATTAGACTGATTAATAATCAGTCAACTGGGCTGAGGATGGATGAACACAGCCGCCGTGCACAACCTTCAGAAGAGGTCAAAGCAGAGGAGGCTGGAGGCAGGAGCTATAGGAGGATGGGCTCATTGTAACGGCTGGAATGGAACGGAGTCAAACGTGGTTTCCATGTGTTTGAAGTGTTCGATCCCATTCCATTTATGCGAGGATACATTATCTCATTTCAGTGTTTATGTTTTCAAACGGTAATTTATTCACCACGTAAGGATTTAGAAACCGTCGCTTTAGATAATAGATGGACAGAAGGTCGATGGATGAACTGCATTAACTAACGAGCTCAGTGGTGAGTGATAAAAAAAAAGAGTAGGAAATGACCACAACAAAAGAGATCCGATTTAAACTGATCAATTTTAAATAACCCCTGTTTTGTTTATAAACCAATCCATATGTGTGTATTTGAACAAGATATTTCCATGAAATGCTCAGTGTAAGCCAGTGTGCAGTCTAATCTCTTGGCTTTTGTCAGTTCCTAGGGCTTGTTTGACGGGAGTTAAGTGGATAGCAGCTCAAGTGCAGCGCATTTAGCCTGAGTCCTGTTTTACAAAGGGCAGGCAGAGGGGGGGAAACCCTAAGTAGCTTTAGAAAAGGGATTGGGTTTCATGCAACAACAAAAAAATATAAGCTGCACACAACATGTAGCCAGGAAAACAAACAAAACGTCCACATAAAATGAAACAAAAAGTTCCATTGACTCGAGGCTACACTAGTGTTTGAAACACTTGAAACATTCACCCGACAAATGTATTTGAATAACAGCTCTTAATAACAGAAGGACACATGCTTTTCTAGGTTTGTGTTTCAATGAGGTGAACTATTCTACTAGTTGTGCTCCTATAAACCAGGGTCTCCAACCTTTTCTATCATGAGAGCGTCTTTAAAAAAATGACAAGTCGCATGCTACACCTTTTATATGGCTTTCAAATAGGCACATTTCTCTCTTCTCCTCTAACCTGCAACTCGTCCCCGGGTCTTTGGCATGAAAGAGATGTGTTTGTCAATATACCTGGTAAAATAATGGTTGATAAATAGTTTTTGGCATGACAGGCTCCATAAAATTATATTTTATATTTTCCACAAATGTATTTTCTCTGTTTTATTTTCCCTGTTATTTTTTTATTTTTATGTTTTTGACTCAGTATTACCATTATTCATAAAGAAACAACGAAAATGCATGTTCTGAGTCCATGTCAATGTATTTTATTTTTGTGTAGTTCCCCTTTAATTGTGCACTAGCAAGAGAGGAATGTTTCAGTCTAGTGATGCTTCTGCTGTTAGGGCTACTGCTGCAACCCAATGAATCCAAATAATCACCATTTATAGTTCTGTCAGGTATGCCTTCTTTGCATTTAACATTTCAATGGGAAAGTATTTCTGTCTACCTACAAGATGGTTATCAATAGCATCGCTAACTAGCTACATGCGAAGTGATAGACAAGCGTACGCACCAAACACAGGGGCAATATTGCTGGAATTTAATGGCCAGATATTTTGTTGCGTTTGGCTTTTTAAGCCAACAGTGGCTAACAAGGGGAGAGAGATAATGTTGTAGGTTCATGAAATGTTGCAATGGAATCAGAATTGATTGGCGAATTACTGGTAGCTTGTGATCTACCTCTTGGAGACCTCTGCTATAGACTATTTATTTTATCATAAGCAAATATGATCACTGATAGTTATGAAGATGACACCTGCCCATCAAAGCATTTAAATACTGTCATTACCTCCATTGACAATCTAATGAAAACACGTCCGGAACAATCAAATTCTCACTTTGTTTCCTAATTCACAGCTGATACGATGTCTTGATGATTTACCCGGTTTGGTAGCATGGCTAAAATGCTACTTTACATATCTGTCTTTCATTGAGCTACAGTAGCCTAGTGCCATGCCATGCTTGGTGATTCTACAACGACGCTCGTTCACTAAAACGATGGTTCTCTATGGTTATTACTCGGGGTGCGGGGTTTTACGCACAGCAGAAAATAAGCATCTCCATAAAGATAAAGCCCATCAAATCCCAGTTAGACATAATTGCTTTGTTTGCCTTTGATGGAAAGGAGGAGAGCGGCAGCATACAAATGTCTCTATTACCAATTCTGTTTGTCTATTTCACCTGGAATGGATCCTGCTTAAAAGCAAGTTAATGTTCTGCTGGCACTGATACCCTATTGTGATCAATGCAATGCAAAATAACAATACCATTCCTCTCTCAAATCATGGAATAGCCGCAGATGATGCCAATGCACAGAGCCAAGAAATGGTTGTCTATTGTTCAGCGTGTATTGTTCAGAGTTAATGCAGAATGACTAAACCGTTATGTGGTCAGATAGTGGGCTGAGAAAGAAGATGTATGCTTGGAGGTGATCCCAATTGTTTATTTCAGCTCAGATTAAAATGCATTTGCCCCCTTTCTAATGTTCTCTAATTTTGCATATGTTTGATACTGAATGTTATCAAATCTTCTACAAAAAAAACTAATATTAGATCAACGAAACCTGAGTGAACAAATAACACGACAATATTTATTTAACACCCCCAAAAAAGTAATTGCCCCCTTACGCTCAACAACTGGTTGTGCCAACTTTAGCTGCAATTACTCCAACCAAACACTTCCTGTAGTTGTTGTGGATGAAGTCTGGCCCACTCTTCCATGCAGAACTACTTTAACTCAGCGACACTTGTGGGTTTTCAAGCATGAATTGCTCGTTTCAAGTTCTGCCACAACATCTCAATTGGGATTAGATCTGGATTTTGTTGCTTTTTTTGTTGTTGCTTTTTAACCATTTCCATGTAGACTTGATTGTGTGTTTGGGATCATTGTCTTGCTGCAAGACCCAGCTGCACTTCAGCTTCAGCTCACAGACGGATGGCCTGAAATTCTACTGTAGAATTCTCTGATACAGAGAAGAATTCATGGTTCCTTCTATTGAGGCAAGTCTTCCAGGTCCTGAGACAGAAAAGCATCCTCAAACCATCACACTACCACCATCATGCTTGACCATTTGCATAAGATTCCTACTGTGGAATGCAGTGTTTGGTTTTCGCCAGACATAACGGGACCCATCTCCTCCATTTTTGTTATTTGTTCACTCAGGTTCCCTTAATCTAATATTAGGTTTTGGTTCAAGATCAAAAATAGAGAAAATCAAAAAGAAACGGGGAAAATATTTTTTCACAGCACTAAATGTGCAATCACTACTGTGGAGAGTGAAATCAAAAGGGGAAAAGCATTGTAATGTTGGAAATAATACACCTGGATGTACTTTTACAGTGTAGACACATGCAGTAGTTAGTCTGTAGGAACACAATCAGACATCATATTAGCACAGTGTGTGTGTGCGTGTGTGTGTGTGTGCGTGTGTGTGTGTGTGTGTGTGTGTGTGTGTGTGTGTGTGTGTGTGTGTGTGTGTGTGTGTGTGTGTGTGTGTGTGTGTGTGTGTGTGTGTGTGTGTGTGTGTGTGTGTGTGTGTGTGTGTGTGTGCATCATTTCCGATGGAGCAGAAATTCCCCATCTCTCTGAATAATGGATCAGGAGCATCTGGCTGGTTTTCAGAGTTCCTGATTGATAAGAGTGGTAGGAGAGAGAGAGAGAGAGAGAGAGAGAGAGAGAGAGAGAGAGAGAGAGAGAGAGAGAGAGAGAGAGCCAGAGAGAGGGGAAGACAGAGAGGGAATGAGGGAGTAGAGAGGGAGAGAGGAAGGGCGTGACAGGATGACAGAGGGAAAGGGATGGAGCTGTAGCGAGAGGAGCTGTGGGGCTAAGGAAGCTGCCATTTTGTCTCTGTCTCCTCTTTCATCTGCAGATATCAGCCACGGCGCCATCTCTCTTCTCTCTTCCCAGCCTGCAGGGGAACAAGCAGCTGCCACATAGATGGGAAGCATTTACTCTGGGAAGAAGAACACACTGCTGCTAAATAGGACTCATGCATGTGGTAAAGAGCACAGATTGACTTAGGGCTCAATTCAAACAGAGCTGCTTTAGCCGACATCTGCATAGCGATTGTTTTGGCGGTGCCGGAGGTGGAACTGCGTTAGAGCTGTCAAATCCACAAGCGGCTCCTGGCATTATACCTAAAGTGGACATTGCCATTGGCTGCATGGAGTCGCATTACGGCAGCCTTGTTTACAAGTTCAAAAACTGGAATGTGAGATGTAATCTACACCTCGAAATCCTCATTATTTAGTTGAATGATTTTTCAATTTTGAGCGTCATTATTTCTATATAGCCTACACTTACTCATTCTGAACCTCTAACGCGAGTGTGATGGGTGTGGCTTTGTGACAATGATCCAAAGAGCAGCTGCTCAACTCCAATGCAGTCACACCTCAGACACGCCAAAACTTCAGCTATGCGCTTGATCTGATTGAATCTCAACTAGATCTAACAGTCTCACGTCAGAATTAAACATTCATCCATGTTTCTCAAATGTCAAATTTTGAAGTAGTTGCATACATCCAATTTCGAAGGTGTTTAACGTTAAGTTTAGGCATTAACTCTGAATGGTTAAGGTAAGGGTTAAGGTTTGGGATAGGCTTAAAGCAAAACATCTCAAAAACAACTTTCTATCGCTGGATTCAAACTTAAAACCTTTGCAATCAGAGGTAGATGCCACTGCTTGAAGTAGCTCACTGTTGCCCCTAGTGGCTGGTGTCCACGTCATCTGCAGACATCATCAGACATGGTTGGACGTCGAATACTGACTTGTATCACAGGTGACCTTGCTGTTGAATCTAGGCCTTAGTGTGTGTGTGTGTGTGTGTGTGTGTGTGTGTGTGTGTGTGTGTGTGTGTGTGTGTGTGTGTGTGTGTGTGTGTGTGTGTGTGTGTGTGTGTGTGTGTGTGTGTGCGCGTGCGCATGTGTGTGTGTTCTAACAAAGTTGTAATTTTTCACAAGCTGCATGCAAACATCAATCAGCCCTGTCTTACAGGCTAAACAGCAAGGTTTAAAAGTTCAAAATGGCATAAAATCTTCAAAGATGCATATCCCCAGGTATAGACAGCCATGGAGATTCTTTTGATCAGTTGTTTTTGGTGTCTGACCCACTTGTACATTTACCATCTACTGTCACCGTTCCGTGTTTGTTCCTGATCCTGTTGGTTGACAGATGGAAGGCGCTTGTTGTGAATGAGTCAGTCTGACCAAGGAGGCTCGTTCTGGTTGTCATGACACTTAGGTCATAGAAGGCTAAGTACAAACCAGTCAGATGTCCCACACTCAGTAGAACACTATTAATGCAGCTGGAGTGTGTGGGAACACTGTCGCTCATGGTAATTCCCACTCTCACACACACACACACACACACACACACACACACACACACACACACACACACACACACACACACACACACACACACACACACACACACACACACACACACATACACACACACTCAGGGCTTGAGTCACAAAAATATACCATTAAAACCATACTCTTCTCACCCCTGCCCTCACTAGCAAAGCCCCAGAGAAGGGTACAAACATTACAAATAGGCCTAATAGTGCGTGTGTAAGCTGAAGAGAGCTGGAGTCAGCAGCGAAACATGGTCATGTCTGTGGATTGTTCCTTAATGCTGACTTGCCATCCCACAAAACAGCTTCATCTTTTTATCCTCTTTTCTAGGAATCCACTTCTCTCCTTTCTGATCTGTTGTCATTTCTCCCTCTCTCTCTCTCTCAATTCAATTCAATTCAATTCAAGGGGCTTTATTGGCATGGGAAACATGTGTTAACATTGCCAAAGCAAGTGAGGTAGCAATACACAAAAGTGAAACAAACAATACAAATTAACAGTAAACATTACACATACAGAAGTTTCAAAACAATAAAGACATTACAAATGTTATATTATATATATACAGTGTTGTAACAATGTACAAATGGTTAAAGCACACAAGTTAAAATAAATAAGCATAAATATGGGTTGTATTTACAATGGTGTTTGTTCTTCACTGGTTGCCCTTTTCTTGTGGCAACAGGTCACAAATCTTGCTGCTGTGATGGCACACTGTGGAATTTCTCCCAGTAGATATGGGAGTTTATCAAAATTGGATTTGTTTTCAAATTCTTTGTGGATCTGTGTAATCTGTGGGAAATATGTCTCTCTAATATGGTCATACATTGGGCAGGAGGTTAGGAAGTGCAGCTCAGTTTCCACCTCATTTTGTGGGCAGTGAGCACATAGCCTGTCTTCTCTTGAGAGCCATGTCTGCCTACGGCGGCCTTTCTCAATAGCAAGGCTATGCTCACTGAGTCTGTACATAGTCAAAGCTTTCCTTAAGTTTGGGTCAGTCACAGTGGTCAGGTATTCTGCCACTGTGTACTCTCTGTTTAGGGCCAAATAGCATTCTAGTTTGCTCTGTTTTTTTGTTAATTCTTTCCAATGTGTCAAGTAATTATCTTTTTGTTTTCTCATGATTTGGTTGGGTCTAATTGTGCTGTTGTCCTGGGGCTCTGTGGGGTGTGTTTGTGTTTGTGAACAGAGCCCTAGGACCAGCTTGCTTAGGGGACTCTTCTCCAGGTTCATCTCTCTGTAGGTGATGGCTTTGTTATGGAAGGTTTGGGAATCGCTTCCTTTTAGGTGGTTGTAGAATTTAACGGCTCTTTTCTGGATTTTGATAATTAGTGGGTATCGGCCTAATTCTGCTCTGCATACATTATTTGGTGTTCTACGTTGTACACGGAGGATATTTTTGCAGAATTCTGCATGCAGAGTCTCAATTTGGTGTTTGTCCCATTTTGTGAAATCTTGGTTGGTGAGCGGACCCCAGACCTCACAACCATAAAGGGCAATGGGCTCTATGACTGATTCAAGTATTTTTAGCCAGATCCTAATTGGTATGTTGAAATTTATGTTCCTTTTGATGGCATAGAATGCCCTTCTTGCCTTGTCTCTCAGATCGTTCACAGCTTTGTGGAAGTTACCTGTGGCGCTGATGTTTAGGCCGAGGTATGTATAGTTTTTTGTGTGCTCTAGGGCAACAGTGTCTAGATGGAATTTGTGGTCCTGGCGACTGGACCTTTTTTGGAACACCATTATTTTGGTCTTACTGAGATTTACTGTCAGGGCCCAGGTCTGACAGAATCTGTGCAGAAGATCTAGGTGCTGCTGTAGGCCCTCCTTGGTTGGTGACAGAAGCACCAGATCATCAGCAAACAGTAGACATTTGACTTCAGAGTCTAGTAGGGTGAGGCCGGGTGCTGCAGACTGTTCTAGTGCCCGCGCCAATTCGTTGATATATATGTTGAAGAGGGTGGGGCTTAAGCTGCATCCCTGTCTCACCCCACGACCCTGTGTGAAGAAATGTGTGTGTTTTTTGCCAATTTTAACCGCACACTTGTTGTTTGTGTACATGGATTTTATAATGTCGTATGTTTTACCCCCAACACCACTTTCCATCAATTTGTATAGCAGACCCTCATGCCAAATTGAGTCGAAGGCTTTTTTGAAGTCAACAAAGCATGAGAAGACTTTGCCTTTGTTTTGGTTTGTTTGGTTGTCAATTAGGGTGTGTAGGGTGAATACATGGTCTGTTGTACGGTAATTTGGTAAAAAGCCAATTTGACATTTGCTCAGTACATTGTTTTCATTGAGGAAATGTACGAGTCTGCTGTTAATGATAATGCAGAGTATTTTCCCAAGGTTACTGTTGACGCATATTCCACGGTAGTTATTGGGGTCAAATTTGTCTCCACTTTTGTGGATTGGGGTGATCAGTCCTTGGTTCCAAATATTGGGGAAGATGCCAGAGCTAAGGACGATGTTAAAGAGTTTTAGTATAGCCAATTGGAATTTGTTGTCTGTATATTTGATCATTTCATTAAGGATACCATCAACACCACAGGCCTTTTTGGGTTGGAGGGTTTTTATTTTGTCCTGTAACTCGTTCAAGGTAATTGGAGAATCCAGTGGGTTCTGGTAGTCTTTAATAGTTGATTCTAGGATTTGTATTTGATCATGTATATGTTTTTGCTCTTTATTCTTTGTTATAGAGCCAAAAAGATTGGAGAAGTGGTTTACCCATACATCTCCATTTTGGATAGATAATTCTTCGTGTTGTTGTTTGTTTAGTGTTTTCCAATTTTCCCAGAAGTGGTTAGAGTCTATGGATTCTTCAATTACATTGAGCTGATTTCTGACGTGCTGTTCCTTCTTTTTCCGTAGTGTATTTCTGTATTGTTTTAGTGATTCACCATAGTGAAGGCGTAGACTCAGGTTTTCCGGGTCTCTATGTTTTTGGTTGGACAGGTTTCTCAATTTATTTCTTAGATTTTTGCATTCTTCATCAAACCATTTGTCATTGTTGTTCATTTTCTTTGGTTTTCTATTTGAGATTTTTAGATTTGACAGGGAAGCTGAGAGGTCAAATATACTGTTAAGATTTTCTACTGCCAAGTTTACACCTTCACTATTGCAGTGGAACGTTTTACCCAGGAAGCTGTCTAAAAGGGATTGAATTTGCTGTTGTCTAATTGTGTTTTGGTAGGTTTCCAAACTGCATTCCTTCCATCTATAGCATTTCTTAATGTTACTCAGTTCCTTTGGCTTTGATGCCTCATGATTGAGTATTGCTCTGTTCAAGTAGACTGTGATTTTGCTGTGGTCTGATAGGGGTGTCAGTGGGCTGACTGTGAACGCTCTGAGAGACTCTGGGTTGAGGTCAGTGATAAAGTAGTCTACAGTGCTACTGCCAAGAGATGAGCTATAGGTGAACCTACCATAGGAGTCCCCTCGAAGCCTACCATTGACTATGTACATACCCAGCGTGCGACAGAGCTGCAGGAGTTGTGACCCGTTTTTGTTGGTTATGTTGTCATAGTTGTGCCTAGGGGGGCATATGGGGGAGGGAATGCTGTCACCTGCAGGCAGGTGTTTGTCCCCCTGTGTGCTGAGGGTGTCAGGTTCTTGTCCAGTTCTGGCATTTAGGTCGCCACAGACTAATACATGTCCCTGGGCCTGGAAATGATTGATTTCCTCCTTCAGGATGGAGAAGCTGTCTTCATTAAAGTATGGGGATTCTAGTGGGGGGATATAGGTAGCACACAGGAGGACATTTTTCTCTGTTAAGATAATTTCCTTTTGAATTTCTAGCCAAATGTAAAATGTTCCTGTTTTGATTAATTTAATGGAGTGAGTTAGGTCTGCTCTATACCAAATTAGCATTCCCCCTGAGTCCCTTCCCTGTTTCACACCTGGTAGTTTGGTGGATGGGACTACCAGCTCTCTGTAACCTAGAGGGCAACCAGTGGGTCCGTCTCCTCTGTACCAGGTTTCTTGCAGGATGACAATGTCTGCATTACCGATTTCTTTGGTGAAGTCCGGGTTCCTGCTCTTTAGGCCAAAGGCAGATGACCTCAGGCCTTGGATATTCCAGGATGATATAGTGAAGGCTTTTTGTTCCATAAAGTGTCCAATGTTGTTGGTCGTGGTTTGGCCTCAGGCCAGTAAGTGTGAGCAGAGCCTGCTGAGCATCTGGTACATGCCGTTGGCTTGGGCGAGTGTAAGAGTGGGGGTTGGGCCTGTTTGCCCGCTCACTACCTGGGCGTATGTGTGACTTCCATGTTGATGCCCTCTCTGCGGGGGTGGGGTGCATGGGGTGGGCAGGAGTGGCATAGGTCTGATCTGAGGGGGCCTAAATTGGGTGTGGGCATGGTTGATGTGGGGGGGTGTTGATTGGTTGGGGTGGGGGTGTGTCTGGGGGTGCTGTGGTCTGGATGTAGGTCCTCTTGGCGTGGGTCCTCTATGTGTAGGTCCAGGGTGGGGTGCTGAAGGTCTTGGAGGGTGTCTCGCTGGTCTGGGTGGGGTGTCTATTGATCTGTTGCTCCTGTGTGAAGTGTTGGGGCTGCGTTTGAGAGCGATGTCCTTTAGAGTCCGGGCAAAGGTGGGCACTGCTGCCTTGTAGAGGTGGACCTGGTCATAGAGGCTGTTCAAGTCCAGGGTGGAGTGGTGGGCCAGGAAAACATTTGGTTTTGAGGCACAGTCACGGGAGATGCTTGCGTTTACCCGCTGTATTGTAGCAGGGTGGAAGTCTTTTCGTGGTAGCAGGGTGGAGATAACCACTTGTGCATTGGGGAAAGTAGAAGAAGCTTTTTCAATCACTCCCTTCAGTGCTGTGGCCACCCTTTCCTGCTGTGCTCTCAGGTCGTTTGTGCCTGTGTGTATTATTATGTGGCTAGGTGAGCCTAGTTTGTCCTCAGACAGAAGGTCTAGGGCGCACTGGGTGTTTGGACACCAGAGTTTAGACACACTGTGTTTGGGAAAAAGTTTTTTTTCTTCTATAAATTTCCCATTTGAGTCCATAAGGAGAAAAATCTGTGTCTTGTGTTTGTCCTCAGTGGGTGTGGGGGGGTTGTCAGGAGGGCTATCAGGGTGGCTGACAGGGGGGGTGCTCAGGGGGGGTGAGAGCTGCTGGGCTTGGGGTTTTTCTTTTGTCTGTTCTGCTGTGATGTTGACTCTATGGTCAGGGTCTGGTGTGGACTGTTCTGCTGTGGTGTCGAGACTTTTGTCGGGTGATGAGGTGGGCTGTTCTGCTGGCTTCTCTGTCGGGATGGCCACCTCCCTAGTGGGTTGTTCTCTGTCACATGCCATCCCCCTCAACCTCTCCTCCAGCAGTCTGATCCTCTCCTCCATCCCCCTCTCCCTCTCCTCCAGCAGTCTGATCCTCTCCTCTAGTGCTCTGTTCTGCTCCTGCTCCTGCTTCTGCTCTTTCTCCAGTTGAAGTTGTCTCTTAACTGTCCAGAGTCCAGATGTGTCTCTCTCCACCTCCAGCTCTCCTGGTCTGGTTAAGGGGGTGTTGTTGTGCTGGGCTGTTGTCTGGGTCTGTGCTGACTGGAGTGTAATCACCTGCTGTTCCAGCTCAACCTGCCTTACCTCCAGCTGGGTGAATTTATCCTTCATTTCAATGAGGGAGAAGTGCTCTGTACTGGGAGGTTGACTGTCTGCTGAGGGTTGCTCGTCTGTGGGGTTATATGATGAAGAGTTTTGGTCTGACCCGCTTGGGGTGGGGGTATCTTTATCAAGGGAGAGCTTCTCCTGCTGGGCTAATTCTTTGATTAGGTGAAAGTCCAGCTGAAACTGTTTGGGGTTGCCCTGTACCAATACTGTTCCAGACTTATATAGATTTATGTTAGCTGACTCAGAGTCCTCGTTGTCAAGTATCCTGAGTTTCCACCCCTCGTTAACCCCCCCTCTCTTAACAGAGGGGTAGTGTGCTAATATAGCACTGTGCCATGCCAGGGGATGGTTTGTGTGGAAGATAAGGTTGCTGATGTTCCCATTTTTGTAATAGTCAGCAAAAAGTGTCTCTTGATTTTCCATAAGGAGCTTCATTTTGTGCTCTTTTCTTGCCTTGTCATTCTTTACACTCCCAGGGTACTGTATTTTAATTACCTCTGAACAGCAGGAGGGAGCTTCTAAGGCCTCTCCATTTGGTTGGGGTAGACTATTCGACTCTCCTGCCATTGTTGGGCTAATGGTCTTTGACACCTCTCACTTGACACGTCAGTGCTAGTTGAAGCTGTATCAAGCTTGGCAATTATGTTTCATTCAATGCTTATAAAGTAATGTCATGTATTTTTCTTCTTGGCTTTTGGCAATAGAATATAGTTTCAGACTAAACATTACTCACTCAGTTCCAGGTTGGGTGGTGTTTTCAGGTTACTGTTGTTTTCCAGAGAATTTGCTGTGTAATAATCCTTGGTAGTTGTGAATCTTTCAGGTGATTCCGTAATTCCGTCCAAAATCAGGTTGTAGGTTTTGAGTTTTGATTTGAATTTAGGGTTATGTTGTAGAGGGTAGCATCCTGTATGTGTTCCTGACAAAAAATCCAAGTTTAACTAACTCTAAATCTATATTTTTTAAAGAAAATGCTGAAAAATGCAGGAGCTCATCTGATCATGACCTCTCTCTCTCTCCTCTGTCTCTCCTCTCCCTCTCTCTCTCTCTCTCTCTCTCTCTCTCTCTCTCTCTCTCTTTGTCATTCTCTTTCTCTCACTTTCTCTCACCCTCTCTCCTCATCTCTATTTCATACCGCACCTCTCCATCTTTCTCCTCTTGTTCTATCCTTCCTCCCCTATTCCTCCAATCCTTATTATACCTTAGTGTCATCATTTGCTCTTTGGCTCTGTCATTGCGGCTCCCTTTGGGGTGTGAGTCTTCACTAAGCAGATGCCAAGCAGTCTATATCCTGGGAGAGGTGTATCTATCACACTGTAACTGACTTCCAGGCCAGAGGGGAGCAGAGGAGAGGAGAGGGAGAAAGGGCACAACACTCATACTGTCTGATAGAGCCCAGAGAGGTCCACAGTAGTAGCAACCTTTGGTCCCAACTCTGATGCTGGACATTGTATTGCATTTCTGAGGGTCTCCAGTCAAGCATTGGATAAAACTCATTCATCATGAGCCAAATATGGTAGGTTATTCAGGGTGAAAAACGCTGCAAAAACAGCAGTTATTGTTTCTTTTTCTCCACAGAATCCAGCACGAGAACAGATTACCTAGCTCAGTTTAGCATGCCTCTGATGTGTACGGCCTTCTCCTCCACCTCCACCTCCACCTCCTCCTCCTCCACCTCCTCCTCCTCCTCCTCCTCCTCGCCTTTGAAGCTAGAGGTCAGATTCCCCAGTCGCTGAAGAATGACACCCCCCTCTCCTCCCCAAACAGGGATGCCATGGTAACTTAGGGCCACGGTGCGTGTTGCCATGCCGTGGACATTCAACAGTATTGTGGGATGTTTTGGTCTGGTGGAAGTGGAGTTCCTGTGTGGTTCCACCTGTTCAGGTAGAAGAGCAAAGCCACACTGCCATCTAATGGAATCCCTAATCAGATCAGTCTCTATTGGACCTTACTACTCCCTCAGTCCATTTTGTTTTATTTATTTGATTTAACCTTTATTTAGTCCATCCGGGGACGGATGCTGGGAATAAGCATGATGGTGCAATAGTTATAACTGTTGGTAATTTAATCTGTTAATGTTTAAAGCTACAATATGTAACTTTTTTGGGTGACCCAACCACATTCACATAGAAATGTGAGTTCTATATATGTCATTCTCATTGAAAGCAAGTCTAAGAAGCGGTAGATATGTTCTTTGTGCTTTATTTCTGTTTCCCGTTCTTAAGTTTTGAGGCTGATTCCCTGACCTGTCAATGTTTTTAATTCGCTGTTTTTGATATTGTTATACTCTTGTGAATTCAATGGTTTTTACTAGATTACTTGTAGTTTTTCATGTTGTCTGTCTGTAATTTTTGTAATGACTTGGTGCTGCCTATCTTGGCCAGGACGCTCTTGAAAAAGAGATTTTAAATCTCAATGAGCCCTTCCTGGTTAAATAAAGGTTAAATATTTTTTTTTTTTTAAGTTTAGTTTTTGTGTCTTGTACTTCCGTTTTTGTACACCAGCTTCAAACAGCTGAAAATACATTATTTTGGGATATGTAAAATAAAATTCCAAGTGGTTTAGATGGTACACTATTTTATTTAACTAGGCAAATCAGTTAAGAGCAAATTCTTATTTGCAATGACGGCCTACACTGGGCCAATTGCGCCGCCCTATAGGATTCCCAATCACAGCCAGTTGCGAAAAATCCTGGATTCGAACCAGAGTGTCTGTAATGACACTCCTAACACTGAGTTGCAGTGTCTTAGACCGCTGTACCACTTAGGAGCCCTATGTATGACCCCAGAAGTTTTGTCACATAAACTGAAATCAGGTGAACTATTAGCATTTTAGCAACCAGGAAATGGCGGAGTGATTTCTGCATAGTGCGTCTTTAATTGTATCAGTCTCCATCATATAAATAAAATATGATTATTATTCTGATTTACAACTCAGCCTCACTCACCTGGCATGTAGCATATAATCTTGGCAATGAGAGCTATTTTTTTCCAGAGTAATTTTCACATCCACATCCTTTATTAAGTCGAGTAAATGTATCAACTCGAAACTGACACAGGTATGGATGAAAAGTCTTATGCTTTACTCTGTGCACTGTACAAGTGAAAGAAGAGGGACAGAAAACGCATCTTATTACTTTTGTACAGACAACAGAGGGACATTTATAGAACGTAAATATACAGGACTGTATGTGAGTGTCATCTTGAGTAAAGAAAGGAATCAAATCCATCTAGTGTTATCTCATGTTCTGGTGCACACAATCATGTATTTACATCACAATTTATTTGGAGAGTCTGGATAGTCCATCTGTAGATTCTCTACAGGTGATCATACTAACAACAAACTATCTGTTGATAAGCAACTGCTTGCTAAGGTTACAGTTAGGGTTAGGTTTAGAATAATGGTTAGGGTAAGGGTGAATGATAGGGTTAGGCTAAGGGTTAAGATTAGGGTTAGGGTTAGAATAAGGGTTAGGGTAAGGGTTAGGGTAAGGGTTAGGGTTAGGTTAAGGGTTAAGGTTAGGGTTATGTTAAGGGTTAAGGTTAGGGTTAGCTTAAGGGTTAGGGTTAGCTTAAGGGTTAGGGTTAGGGTTAGCTTAAGGGTTAGGGTTAGGGTTAGCTTAAGGGTTAAGGTTAGGGTTAGCTTAAGGGTTAGGGTTAGAAGAAGGGTTAGGGTAATATGGACTATACAAAGAAAGTGTTACCTGTATTTCTATAATGTGAGGTAGACATGAGGTATTGCCTTTGAGCCAAAATAACTGTAATATATTTAAATCTTTATGTATAGTATAATTTGCCAATAAATTATACTACATTATACTCTGCATTGAAGGTCATAATATGTTTTTTTTTGTGCATATGTCAAATTATAAAAGGGACATAATATATCTAGTTATGGGTGAAACAGTGGAGAGGAACAAATGTGAAATGAATGTAACATGTGTGTACATATGCTAGCTGGTCCTCACGTTATTTGAATATGATGTGCACCTACATGAAGATTAATTTGTACAGTACATGTGTACATATGATTACTTTGTGGATCTGTGATAGAAAACAAATCAGGCCCCTGAGCACTCAGGACGTTAGCTGGTCATTGGAACGCATGAGAAAGATGTTTGGGACTATTTATCATTCAACCGGACACACCGTAGTCATCCTCCTGTAAACTGTGTGTAAGTGATTACTAAACCTCGAAATCTGAGACAACTAAGGGCACAAACGCTGGGAGGGTGAAAACACCAAACACGGAAGGAATATGAACTAATAGCAACAGGGGAATGAAAACCGTTGTTTTGATGTCCTTGGGAACTTGTTGTGTGCTTGAGGTTATGACTGTCACATTAAGGGACTAGAGCCCTATTTCGTCTTTATCGCTGAAGAGTTACAGAATGCGTGATAGAAATGTGAAGGTGATTTCCGATTGAGCAGCAGCGTTTACCGTGAACGCAGTCTAAGCTAACATGGGGAGCGTTGCCTTCAAGTTCCAATCACTCTGCAAAGCTGAACTTCCACAGCGCGGATTGAAAAGCACCGCGAGTGAAAGACTCTCTGACCTTAAAGAGGGGTCACCATCTGTTTATCCCGTTTATCCTGTACAATACCCCCTCTTAGGGGCACAGAGAAGGCCGTCTCGTATCTAATGTAGCAATGCTACTGAGACATCAAATTTTCTGGTTAAAGCGTATTTAAGCATGTCATTATTGGAGGTAAATAAGAACCAATGGGATCGGGCCATGTTCATTTCAGAACCAGTCACGCAGACCCAAGGTAATCACAGTTTAACTTTCCCTCCAAACTGTATCGTCATGCTTTAACAAATTTAATCAAACACATTGGGAGCTAGCGGTAATAGAAACGATCTCACTCGCCTCTCAATAAACAATTATGAATAGTCTGTTTGCGTTCTGTTTATTTAGCTCATTTCAGTCCCAATCAAAGGGCAATATCGAGCATGTTTGAAATGACAAAACAGTTGTTTCCCAAGGCTCTGGCATATCAGTATCAGTCAGCCTCTGGTGTCGAGGTTAATACGTCTCTGGCATTTTACCGCAAATAGGGAATCAAATAGGAAATCAACTATTGTCAGATGCCATCAATAGAAAATGAAACCCCATCCACAGGTGGGCCGATACATCCGTAACAGAGCAAACAAATAGAAAGTGGAAAGAGACGTCGGATTCATTGGACTGCTCAATGGAGTGTAGAATGGCCACATCCTTTTTTATTGTCTTTTATGACACTCCAACGAAGAATCACAGTATAAAGATATGAATAATGTATCATTGAGATTTCAAATTATTTTAGCCCAGAGAATATTGAAGCTCTACTCTCACAGCCCTTGAAGTCGGGAAATAAATTGAAAGCTACCGGCCTCATTCATCCACATAGTCAGCAATACAGTGGAGTGGAACGCATGGTGTTGATGCAGCACCCTGGGTTTTGGCTAAATGAGAAAGGCCCCAGCCCTAGGGGTGCAATGGACTGCTACCAAACTTCAGTCTCTGTCTCCAGGTTTCACTCGCTAGCAAAGTCTCCAGAGAGGACTTAGATGTTTTTCTTTTTGTGGGGTTGGAAGGAAGGGATAAATGGAGGGGGAGGAGGGAGCAAGTTTATCAGCTTTTGGAGAAGGAGTTTTTACCACTCTCTCTCTCGCTTTCTCTTCGTCACTTACAGTGACAGAATCGGGACGGTTAGTTCTCCTCAGGTGAAACCACAGAATAGGTTCAGATTAGTTTTTATTGGTTTAAAAGGGCAGCTTTTTAAAAGGGCAGCTTTTTCTTACGGTAAGGACACGCACTCCTGTTTGATAAGAGCAGACTTTTCGTAAAAGTCTAGACACAATCTACTTTGGAACATTACTTTACCTGAAATCCAGCTCATCAGGTGACCTTAAACAAAAGCTAGTCATTTGTCTAAACCCATCCACCCCAGACTGTATTAGCTGTTAGGGCCTGTGGCTAGGATAACGAGAAGAGAGCGAAGTGGTGGTGGGTACAGCCATTTGAGGTAACAGGTCCAGTGAAAGTGAAAGAGCGAAGGCAGCAGGATTGACGGGCCCAGCTGTGGCTAGAGTGGTAGTAGAGGAACCATACTGTACTCGCTCCCTCTGACAGACAGTCATGACGCAGGTGAGGAGGGAGACCGAAGAAACGCTAAATAATGTCAAAACTTCCTCAAAGCTATCCCCTCGATTCAAGCGCACCCACTCAAGTTATTAAATGGCAGTGTCTGCTCTTGTTTGAGTAAAGTAGCTTTGAAAATTACTGCTCTGTAGAAAGTGGAATCAATCAAATTCTCTCTTTTCGTGGAGTACCTTAAACAAATGTAAATGTGACCGCTAGTTTGTGGATAATTTGTCATTGAGGAACTTTTCATTCACTAAATAAGAGAGAGGTGGTGAAGGGAGCAGACGGCTAATTACCACTGAAGCAACACAGTGTTGCAAGGCCAGAGTTACTGACTTCCCCAGACTGAGACATGGCTTAAAATAAATGATTAGTTTAAGCACTGACATCTCCACTGCTTGGAGAAGGGCTTCTGTCAATACTGCACAGACACACACCCACGCACGTTGGTCTCTGGCTTGCAAATGCTTGAGCGTATATGCACACACAAACACATGCATTGTGCTGCTGAAGACATTATCTGAGCTCATGATCACAGAGACAAAACATTTTAGGGTAGATTCTGATTATTGTTCTTCTCCACTACAAAGATGATGTCTTACTTAGTTAAGCAGTAAGGCACGCAAGACAGTATTGTATCATGAATGCAATCACAGGTAAATGGCGTTGTTCTGCCCGACGTGCCTTATTGCTTTTATAACTATTATTGTAATCAAATAACAATAAATTACATATTTTCATTAAAACATTCATACAATTTCAAAACAATACAAAACAAGTCAATTCATACAATTTCCTTCTTCCACCTGATCAGTTTTTTTGTAATTTTGGTCGTGTTGCTGCAGACGCGACTCAGTCTTTAATCATTTTGTGTCCATTCAAAACAAAATGGTTGGTATGTAGGCTGGATAACGTTCTTGTCACTTCCTAGCTGGCGAGCCATCTTCAGCTAACTCAGTGTATGGTACTACAGAGATCAAAATTCAAAAGTGAAACATTGTTGCCAAGGTAGGACAGGCAGACACAGAGGCTTATATTAACCCCCACTGTACCAAACTAAATGCTAGGCTTATATTAACCCCCACTGTACCAAACTAAATGCTAGGCTTATATTAACCCCCACTGTACCAAACTAAATGCTAGGCTTATATTAACCCCCGCTGTACCAAACTAAATGCTAGGCTTATATTAACCCCCACTGTACCAAACTAAATGCTAGGCTTATATTAACCCCCGCTGTACCAAACTAAATGCTAGGCTTATATTAACCCCCGCTGTACCAAACTAAATGCTAGGCTTATATTAACCCCCACTGTACCAAACAAAATGCTAGGCTTATATTAACCCCCGCTGTACCAAACTAAATGCTAGGCTTATATTAACCCCCACTGTACCAAACTAAATGCTAGGCTTATATTAACCCCCGCTGTACCAAACTAAATGCTAGGCTTATATTAACCCCCGCTGTACCAAACTAAATGCTAGGCTTATATTAACCCCCGCTGTACCAAACTAAATGCTAGGCTTATATTAACCCACGCTGTACCAAACTAAATGCTAGGCTTATATTAACCCCAGCTGTACCAAACTAAATGATAGGCTGATTTTAACCCCCACTGTACCAAACTAAATGCTAGGCTGATTTTAACCCCCACTGTACCAAACTAAATGCTAGGCTTATATTAACCCCCACTGTACCAAACTAAATGCTAGGCTTATATTAACCCCCACTGTACCAAACTAAATGCTAGGCTTATATTAACCCCCGCTGTACCAAACTAAATGCTAGGCTTATATTAACCCCCACTGTACCAAACTAAATGCTAGGCTTATATTAACCCCCGCTGTACCAAACTAAATGCTAGGCTTATATTAACCCCCGCTGTACCAAACTAAATGCTAGGCTTATATTAACCCCCACTGTACCAAACAAAATGCTAGGCTTATATTAACCCCCGCTGTACCAAACTAAATGCTAGGCTTATATTAACCCCCACTGTACCAAACTAAATGCTAGGCTTATATTAACCCCCGCTGTACCAAACTAAATGCTAGGCTTATATTAACCCCCGCTGTACCAAACTAAATGCTAGGCTTATATTAACCCCCGCTGTACCAAACTAAATGCTAGGCTTATATTAACCCACGCTGTACCAAACTAAATGCTAGGCTTATATTAACCCCAGCTGTACCAAACTAAATGATAGGCTGATTTTAACCCCCACTGTACCAAACTAAATGCTAGGCTGATTTTAACCCCCACTGTACCAAACTAAATGCTAGGCTTATATTAACCCCCACTGTACCAAACTAAATGCTAGGCTTATATTAACCCCCACTGTACCAAACTAAATGCTAGGCTGATTTTAACCCCCACTGTACCAAACTAAATGCTAGGCTTATATTAACCCCAGCTGTACCAAACTAAATGCTAGGCTTATATTAACCCACGATGTACCAAACTAAATGCTAGGCTTATTTTAACATTCGCTGTACCAAACTAAATGATAGGCTTATTTTAACCCCCTCTGTACCAAACTAAGGACAAAACACACATTGTGACAAGAGAGACAACACAACACTACATAAAGAGCGACCTAAGACAACAACATAGCATGGCAGCAACACATGACAACACAGCATGGTAGCAACAAAACATGACAGCATGGTAGCAACACAACATGGCAGCAGCATAACATGGTAGCAGCACAAAACATGGTACAAACATTATTGGGCACAGACAACAGCACAAAGGGCAAGAAGGTAGAGACAACAATACATCACGCAAGCAGCCACAACTGTCAGTAAGTGTCCATGATTGAGTCTTTGAATGAAGAGATTGAGATAAACCTGTCCAGTTGAAGTATTTGTTGCAGCTCGTTCCAGTCGCTAGCTGCAGCGAACTGAAAAGTGGAGCGACCCAAGGATGTGTGTGCTTTGGGGACCTTTAACAGAATGTCACTGGCAGAACGGGTGTTGTATGTGAAGGATGACGGCTGCAGTAAGTATCTCAGATAGGGGGGAGGGAGGCCTATGAGGGTTTTATAAATAAGCATCAACCAGTGGGTCTTGCGACGGGTATACAGCGATGACCATTTTACAGAGGAGTATAGAGTGCAGTGATGTGTCCTTTAACCTCACTAGGGTTAAACAACAGAAATCCCATAATTAAAATTCCTCAAACATACAAGTATTTTACACCATTTTAAAGATACACTTATAAATCCAGCCACAGTGTCCGATTTCAAAAAGGCTTTACGACGAAAGCACACCAAAAGATTATGTTAGGTCAGAGCCAAGTCACAGAAAAACACAGCCATTTTTCCAGCCAAAGAGAGGAGTCACAAAAATCAGAAATAGAGATAAAATGAATCACTAACCTTTGATGATCTTCATCATATGACACTCATAGGACTTCATGTTACACAATACACGTATGTTTTGTTCGATAAAGTTCATATTTATATCCAAAAATCTCAGTTTACATTGGCGCGTTACGTTCAGTAGTTCCAAAACATCCGGTGATTTTGCAGAGAGCCACATCAATTTACAGAAATACTCATAATAAACATTGCTAAAAGATACAACTGTTATGCATGGAATTTTAGATCCACTTCTCCTTAATGCAACCGCTGTGTCAGATTTTTTATTTTTTTTTACTTTACGGAAAAAGCACACCTTGCAATAATCTGAGTACAGCGCTTAGACACAAGACCAAGGCATACAGATATCGGCCATGTTGTGGAGTCAACAGAAGCCAGAAATAGCATTATAAATATTCACTTACCTTTGATGATCTTCATCGGAATGCACTCCCAGGAATCCCAGTTCCACAATAAATGTTTGATTTGTTCCATGAAGTCCATAATTTATGTCCAAATACCTCCTTTTTGTTTGCGTGTTTAGATCACAATCCAAACTCACGAGGCGCGGGCAAGTCCAGGCGAAAGTTCAGAAGAAAAGTCAAATTACAATTCGTAGAAACATGTCAAACGAAGTATAGAATCAATCTTTAGGATGTTTTATCATAAATCTTCAATAATGTTTCAACCGGAGAATTCCTTTGTCTGTAGAAATGCAATGGAACGCAAGCTAACTCTCACGTGAACGCGCGTGGTCAGCTCATGCCACTCTGGCAGACCTCTGACTCATTCAGCTCCCACTCCCCCCTCCTTCACAGTAGAAGCATAAATCAAGGTTCTAAAGACTGTTGACATCTAGTGGAAGCCTTAGGAAGTGCAATATGACCCCATAGACACTGTATATTTGACAGGCAATGACTTGAAAACCTACAAACCTCAGATTTCCCACTTCCCGGTTGGATTTTTTCTCAGGTTTTTGCCTGCCATATGAGTTCTGTTATTCACACAGACATCATTCAAACAGTTTTAGAAACTTCCGAGTGTTTTCCATCCAAATCCACTAATTATATGCATATTCTAGCTTTTATGGCTGAGTAGCAGGCAGTTTAATTTGGGCACGCTTTCATCCAAATTTCCGAATGCTGCCCCCTACCCTAGTGAAGTTATGGAGCATCGGTGGCAAATCTGATTTGGTAAATGGTAAAGAACATCCAGCCACTCGAGAGCACCCTTACCTGCCGATCTAAAAATTACGTCTCCGTAATCTAGCATGGGTAGGATGGTCATCTGAAAGCCTTTAGCTTTGATATGTGCTGAGATAAGGACAGCGTGCCGTCTAGCTAAACACCCAAGTACTTGTATGCGTGTACTAAACTAAATGCTAGCCTTATATTAACCCTCGGTGTACCAAACTAAATGCTAGGCTTATATTAACCCTCGGTGTACCAAACTAAATGCTAGGCTTATATTAACCCTCGGTGTACCAAACTAAATGCTAGGCTTATATTAACCCCCGCTGTACCAAACAAAATGCTTGGCTTATATTAATCTCCGCTGTACCAAACTAAATGCTAGGCTTATATTAACCCCCGCTGTACCAAACTAAATGCTAGGCTGATTTTAACCACCACTGTACCAAACTAAATGCTAGGCTGATATTAACCCCCGCTGTACCAATCTAAATACTAGGCTGATATTAACCCCCGCTGTACCAAACTAAATGCTTGGCTGATATTAACCCCCGCTGTACCAAACTAGGCTGAAAGCAAGGGGAAATAATGTGTGAGTTGAGATACATGCAAGAGATGACTCTGACATCAACATGTGTAGCACATGGAGATGTGTGAAACATACTCCTCAGCCTGAAGTGTCCTCACTTGCCCTGGCGAATAGCTTTTTGCGTGGCGTTACTTGCAAGGTGCTTCGAGAGGGCAGTCACATGTGCTAGCAAAGCAGAGATCCTGTGTTCGAGCTCGGTGTGAGACCGAATCAGGAGGAAGTGGTACTCAGACTTCTGTTACACATGTGTGTGCAGGTGTGTGTCAAAGGTAGCCACTGTTTTGTTTTTTTTTAAATAATTTTTACATATGCAGCTCATGAAGCCAAATGAGAGAAAATAAAGTGTGTTTCAGACACACACAGGTGGCCAGGTGTCACAGACCCAGGAGGAGGGACGACATGTTTTTCTTTGTACTCCGTTTTCTATTAAAAAACTACTCGTTTGTTATTTAATTGGGTATTTTGCATACTTGATACCATTTCGCTTGGGGACACAGTGGGGTCAAACGATGGCCGTGGAGGGGTGAATTCAAATTATGTTTGGCATTGAAATTAACTTTTAAAAGTTGCACACAGTTATTGCATGACCTAAACACAGACTCCTCTAAATGGCAGGCCAGTCCGTCTGTGATTCAGAAACTGACTCTAAAGAATTAGAACACGGTACAGTAGCACACCAAGACATGAAGAGGACATGAAGAGGACATGAAGAGGACATGAAGAGGGCATGACAACACCTTTTCTCCCTTAGGATACTGAAAATAAAAAAAAATTTCAAAAAGTTATACGGTTGCACCATCGAGAGCATCCTGACCTGTTGCATCACCGCCTGGTATGGCAACTGCTCGCCATCTGACCTTAAGGCACTACAGAGGGTAGTGCGTATGGCCCAGCACATCACTGGGGCCAAGCTTCCTGACATCCAGGACGTATATACTAGGTGGTGTCAGAGGAAGGACCAAAAATTTGTCAAAGACTCCAGTCACCAAGTCATAGACTGTTCTCTCTGCTACAGCATGCCAAGCGGTACCGGAGCGTCTAGGACCAAAAGGCTCCTTAACAGCCTCAGCCTCCAAGTCATAAGACTGCTGAACAATTAATCAAATGGCTACCTGGACTATTTACATCGACCCCCCTTATGTTTTTATACTGCTGCTACTCACTGTTTATTATCTATGCATAGTCCCTTTACAAATTACCTCGACTAACATGCACCCCCGCACATTGACTTGGTACTGGTACCCCCTGTTTAAAGCCTTGTTTTTGTTATGCAATTTTCTTGTCATACTTTTGGATTTTATATATTTTTTTACTTTCATTTATTTAGTCAATATTTTTGTAACTCTATTTCTTGAACTGCATTGTTGGTTAAGTAAGCATTTCACGGAAAGGTCTACCCCTGTTGTATTCGGCACATGTGACAAATAAAATTGGATTGGATTTTTATAAAACCTGCTGTTGAGAGATAGACACCTGTTTTAACCTTACAGGTAAACAGCGACAAGCCCAACAGTTAGAAAGCAAACCGGTTCAAAGACCCTGATATTACCAAATATTCATGGGAATGACATCAGAAATGTAAGTTCATCCTGAAAAAACAGAGAACGAAGCATTTTTATTTGACCATAAAGCTAGCCAGACGGAGAGAGAGCTGTAGGGGAATAAAAAGGGAGCGAGGGAGAGAGCAGACTGCACTGTCGATCACACTGCTTGCTGGAAAAACAGGATGCCTTTGACTGTCCTTGTGGCATTACATGATGTAATGTGTAAGAAAGTCAGTCAAGAATGATTTATTTTTCTACACGAGGCGCACACACTAATTCAAAACACCAACATTCTCACCAGGAGGACGCTAGCTAGCTGCCACTGTGAGTAAAGCAGCTGGGCAGAGCCCGTTGGGACTTGACGATGGGACGCACGGATGTGAGGAATTAAGAGTAAGTCAAAGTAAAAAGGATTATTAAAAAAAAAGGAAAGAAGTGCTTGAAGGGATAGAGAGAGAGACTGCTGATAAGGGTGACGGAGAGAGGGAGGGAGAGAGGGAGGGAAGGAGACGGTCCATTGTGTTACACTGAACAGAATATCAATCTACCCCCCTCCTAAAGTGATTTTAATACATCCCTCTTAACCCAGTTCTGACTCACAATGGAAGGGTAATACCACATGTCAGACATTTCCTTTCATACTCCGATTTTAGGATCACGACCCGGATTACTTACAGCCGTGCATTTGTGTGTGAGTGTGTGTGTGTGTGCTCGTTCAAGTGAGTGTGTGTGTGCCCGTACACACTCGCTCATATTTGCATTCCATAGATCTGATAGGATTCAACCTCTCAGACATGAACCACCACTAAAGTCTCCACTAACTAGAAAAACTTCCAAAGCACGGTGTCAGAAATGTCACACGAAAGGTTATCGACGGACAAGCCAATTATTGGGAGCCGAACTCTGACTGTATGCTCTCTGTCAGTGTTCCACATTATAACCACATCATTACAGTCTCCGGCTGAGATCTCGCTCACGATAGAAGTCGTCTGGGATGGCTGAATACATTCATGGTATCAATGCTACTCAGGAACATGCCACAGTAACTACCAGAAGGAATACCATGATGAAATCATCTATTTTTAAAGGAGCTGCTGAGATATGTTTAAAGCCACTCCACTAGCTACATGCTACTCCAATTCACTATCTCTGGAATACTGATGGGTAGACAGCCTTATGTTGTCCTCTCACTGCAGGTAGGAACTGTGAAATGGCAGGATAGATTTAACTAAGAAATATAGTAATACCTTTACCTAGCCCACTGGTAGGCTGGGTAAAGGTACAGTAGTAATACCTTTACCTAGCCCACTGGTAGGCTGGGTAAAGGTACAGTAGTAATACCTTTACCAAGCCCACTGGTAGGCTGGGTAAAGGTACAGTAGTAATACCTTTACCTAGCCCACTGGTAGGCTGGGTAAAGGTACAGTAGTAATACCTTTACCTAGACCACCAGTAGGCTGGGTAAAGGTACAGTAGTAATACCTTTACCTAGCCCACTGGTAGGCTGGGTAAAGGTACAGTAGTAATACCTTTACCTAGCCCACTGGTAGGCTGGGTAAAGGTACAGTAGTAATACCTTTACCTAGTCCACTGGTAGACTGGGTAAAGGTACAGCAGTATTACCTTTACCTAGACCACCGGTAGGCTGGGTAAAGGTACAGTAGTATTACCTTTACCTAGACCACCGGTAGGCTGGGTAAAGGTACAGTAGTAATACCTTTACCTAGACCACCGGCAGGCTGGGTAAAGGTACAGTAGTAATACCTTTACCTAGCCCACTGGTAGGCTGGGTAAAGGTACAGTAGTAATACCTTTACCTAGACCACCGGTAGGCTGGGTAAAGGTACAGTAGTAATACCTTTACCTAGACCACCGGTAGGCTGGGTAAAGGTACAGTAGTAATACCTTTACCTAGCCCACCGGTAGACTGGGTAAAGGTACAGCAGTATTACCTTTACCTAGACCACCGGTAGGCTGGGTAAAGGTACAGTAGTATTACCTTTACCTAGACCACCGGTAGGCTGGGTAAAGGTACAGTAGTATTACCTTTACCTAGACCACCGGTAGGCTGGGTAAAGGTATTCCTATATTGCTTAGATCTGCCCACTTCTTCAAGATATTCAAGGGGGTATCAATGAGGCTCGTGGTAATAGTTGTTATTGGACTGGAAAGTATAGGTCTGCTTCGTACTGTTCAGTTCCAGGACACTGTATCATAATGGCAGGATTCATGACTCCATTTGTCTCAACCAGAACCCCGCTCTTCAGTCCCGGTCTAATAGCGAAGGAAATTATTTTGACTTATGTTTCCGTTCCACGGTATAATCATTAACTTGTGTTAGTCGATGTTAACCTTTATCCACCCAGTCAGGAAAGTGAGAACAGACTCTCTCTTGTCTCTTTCTCACGACCTTGGCAAGGTCCATGAATGATGAAAAAGGAGAAAACTGAAACTTAAAAAAAAAGAAAAATCTCTACATTATAAAGGGGAAAAGCTAGTGGAGTATTGAACATGGGGGTAAAAGTCAGCGGGGTGTAGCAGAGGTAGGGGAGGGGGGTGGAGTGGTGGGGGGGTGTTATGTGGTGATGTGGGGCCGATAAATTCAGAATCGGTATCCCAGAGGGCCGTTGGGAGCCGTAGGGCCAGATGGCACGCCACCCTGCGATATGTCACGACGAGCCTGTCATGTATTTCATGTTCAGGGTGGTCGGGGCCGAGGTATGGAGGGTGGGAGGGGGAGGAGATGGGAGGGGAGGGGAGGAGAGGGGAGGATGGGGGGAAGGAAAAGAGACCTTGGAGTTTTCCACTGAGCACCGTGATGTCTGAACAGCATGTCTGTAATTCTCCCTGCTCTGACCTTCAGGAAGTAACTGATGGCTCCCCATGCACCCGCTCCTTGTTCCTCTCACTGTACACACCCTCCCACCCCTTATCCCACCACCCACCACTCACCCCCCTGCCTCCCTGGGCCTCTGTTCTATTGATATATGTGGGGAAAGCACAATGTCATGAAATATGTGGTTAACTCGTGTTTATATTGCGTTGTACAGTTCAGAATTGTGGATATTTTGAATTGACCCTTCTGTAAAAGGCTCGCTCAATACCATAACTGACTCATAATTAGTGCTGGTTATTCTACAGCATGTGTTGCATCTCTGTTATCAAACACACAGTATTCTGTAGCGATTGAATAACATCATTTCATTAATGCTGTTTGCCAGTAGGCTAAATTAGGCAGCAAAACACACACTCTCCCCAGAGTCTTGCAGTATAAAACCAGGTTAACACCGCTCTAATACATTTAGGCAAATTATCTTTATATCGTTATATCTTTATACAACAGACCACAAGACAAATTAGGCAAAAAGACAGTGTGTACAGATGTAGGATCTTAATTTGATCACTATTTTACTGCATAAAATGTTCCTGCTGAGCAGGAAATACAAACTTGTATAGTATTTGAGTATTTGAGTGTATGAGCATGTGTGGCGGGCCTGTGTGTGTATTTTTTTAAACTAACATGTAGTTGTCATTTTGATTGTTTGTTGTTTGTATCCTTGATTTATACAATCTACAGTAAAAATACTCTGCTCAGACTTTTCATTGTCCTCTCTCCCGTAAGAGTCTGTAAAGATGTTTATCCATTTTGTAAAGGGCATAGTTACAGCCCACATACTCATTTGATAGTTACAGTAGTGTGTGTGTGTGTGCGTGCGTGTGCGTGCATGCACGTGTGTGTGTGTGATGTATATGTGTGTGTCTGTGTGTGTGATTAGAATCTCTTCTCTTATCAGTGTGTCCCTGGCGTGCTCTTGTCCTCTTGACTCTCCCTGTCCCCGCTGTGTGTCTGTCCTGGACGATACAGTGGCATTGTGGGTCTCTACAGAGAGAGAGTGGCATGGCCTGCGACACGCGGCGTACCAGCTGATTAACATACAGGCATCCTGCTCAATCGATAGGCTAATTAACATCGTGGCCCGCGTCGATAGCGATCTAACTATCTAGCGGAGAGATAAATCAATGGCGGCCTTATCAGTGGAAGGCTTCCCTGTTCTCTAAAGTTTGTGTAAGGACCAGATAGCAGAGGATACACAGGGCAAAAATGAAACCATTAGTTACACAAAGTGACAGAAGAGAGGGAAGGAACAGGGGGAGGAGGAGCCCGTCCCTTTTTTTCGGAGACAACAAAGAAGTTGCTGGGCATTTATGGATGAAGACAAACAGGCTTTCAAGCAGGAGTTACGGAAGATCTGTGGTCCTCAGTTTCAGTCGACCGGAGTTGAGCCTCTGAACAGAGGCTGGGAGAGAGAGCAGTGGATAGAGAGAAGCAGAGAGGCAATCAGAAAATAAGAGAGGGACAGCGAGGACAATACAACTCTAGCTTCACAGCGACAAAACACTGCAGTAAGGACTCTCACTCGTGATAATGGTGGAATTGACTGGAACATCTCATTCCAGCCTATACTGTATCTTTACTGTTGGATCCTACAAGACAGCTACTGCAGGGAATCTACAAACCTTTGGTGCAGACATGAGTAAAATTCAATTAAATCAAGATTCCTAGATTCAAATACCAGGTCCGCCATGACAGGGATGAACCGACCTGTGTGTGTGTGTGTGTGTGTGTGTGTGTGTGTGTGTGTGTGTGTGTGTGTGTGTGTGTGTGTGTGTGTGTGTGTGTGTGTGTGTGTGTGTGTGTGTGTGTGTGTGTGTGTGTGTGTGTGTGTGTGTGTGGTTCGCTTGTGGGTGTGTGTGATAGAGTGCTAATGGCAGCAGTGTTTAACAGTACCCATTACCTTGCGTTGACTTTTAAATTCTGTGAAAGTCCACTCTCCCTTATCACGTTATTGCTTCTGTTGAACTTCAACACCCCTCCCCCCTAACAAAAATTCTAGATTATTGGGCTTTAACAGGAATTCATGAGGAAAAGAGAACAAACTAGATATGTTTTGTCTTTCTCCCCCTCTCTTTATTGCTCTCTTCCTTTCACTCACTCTCTCTTCCTCTCCCACTCTCTCAACTCAATTCACTCTCTCCAAAGAGAGAGAGAGAGATGTTATCAGTTTGTTCTGAGACATTTTCTTTTTTAATGACTTTGTAATGCAGTTCGGCCCATTTGATAAAGGGAAAGAAAGAGAAGTGTGTCTCGGGAAATGTGGCACGTTTTTTAGCTCAGCCTCCATAACATGTTTAATTGTGTCAGGGAAGTAGAACAGCATGCCAATGTGACCTTCCTTGGACTCAAATCACTCCTGCTTTTGGAAATGAACTCCGATCGACGATGCTGAAGTGCATTGCGGTCTCGTTCTGAAACTTTTTTAGCACCTACGACACTCTACCATTCAGATCTGTCATATGACAGACTGCTGTAAGGAAGTGCTATGAGATGTGGCCACATATTGAGTAATTCTGTTTTTATTTCATTTTCATAGCTTCACAATCATCACACACCACACTAGAACAGTTTCCAATATTGTTATAATTATTGAGATATGGATACATTGTGTGTCTTTTCCTACAGTCTCTCTTCTCCCTCTCTTTTCCAACAGTCTTCTCTCTCTTCTCCCTCTCTTTTCCTACAGTCTCCTCTCTCTTCTGCCTCTCTTTTCCTAGCCTCCTCTCTCTTCTCCAGCAGTCTGCTCTTTCTTCGCTCTCTCTTTTCCAACAGTCTCCTCTCTCTTCTCCCTCTCTTTTCCAACAGTCTTCTCTCTCTTCTCCCTCTCTTTTCCTAGTCTCCTCTCTCTTCTACCTCTCTTTTCCTAGAGTCTCCTCTCTCTTCTCCAGCAGTCTGCTCTCTCTTCTCCCTCTCTTTTCCAACAGTCTCCTCTCTCTTCTGCCTCTTTTTTCCTAGTCTCCTCTCTCTTCTACCTCTCTTTTCCTACAGTCTCCTCTCTCTTCTCCCTCTCTTTTCCTAGTCTCCTCTCTCTTCTACCTCTCTTTTCCTAGAGTCTCCTCTCTCTTCTCCCTCTCTCGCCCATTTCTCTCCTCTCTCTCTCTCAGTAGGGTGGTGCTGGTCTGATGACCTCTCGTTTGACGGACATGAGGAGTCATGATCACCCGTGTCCTGGCGCATGTGACACACGTGACCCCAGAGACATGTCCACTAGACGACCATGTGGCAGATGTGACGGCAGCCGCGTGGCACGGGGCATATGTTCCACGCCACGACCGCCATCTGGCCTGGACATCAACTTAGCCTGCACTCAACCTTAACCCTCCACCCCTCTACCCTGCACTCAACTTCAACCCTCCTCCATTTCACAATCAACTCTCTGCACTTACTGTAGGCTACCTCCACAATAGTGACGGCGTACATAGAGAAATAACAGTTATTGTGACACACAGTAGCAGAATGTGCAGTGAAGTTGTGGGCATTCTGTTGTTGTAATGTATGGGGTGTAATTTGCTGGAATGCAGAGGATGTTGTCAAGGTGCTTTGCTGGAACCGACAAAAAAACTGGCAAAAAGAAGCAACACAAAGCTGTGAAGTAGAATTCAGAACACAACTCAGGATGCTAAAACCATGTCCCACAATGGAACAGAATAAGACCAGGAATAGAATGGAACGGAACCTGGACTGAAATACAACAGCACAGCACATTACCACCATGTAGCAGGATTTAGCCACTTACTTTCCAGTAACTCTCGTTTCTGAACATCAACTAGCAGCTTTAATTGATTCTTTCTCTATTTGTCCGGACCGCGTTCAGTGCGAGGTCTTAAAAGTTATAAATTGAAACAGTTTTCTGTGGCTATTTAGGCGCAGGCCAGTATATTACATCGAGGGGGGAAACCGCTATTGGGTTATTGTGATTTATGAGCTTGGGTGGGATCTCACAGTTACCTACTCCTGTCCTCTCTCCTCCTCGCCACTCCCCTCCACTCCCCTCCCCTCCACTCCTCTCGCTTCCTCTCCCCTCCACTCCCCTCCCCCCTCTCCACTCCTCTCCTCTCCCCCCTCCCCTCCTCTCATCTCCCCACATCTCCCCTCCTCGTACAATTACATTTATGCTTCCACGAACACACTACTCATTTGAATATTATCCTAGTGTCCTTTCTTACGCCTAATCTGACGCGCTCAAATGGAATTTTATTCCATTTGAATGGTCTCTCCTTTCATGAATTAATAAAATAGATTGTCTAGGGGAATATCTTTTAGTATGGAATGTCCTAGTCAATTCTTACATAATTGGGTTTCCTTCAGGATCATCACTTAACTGCACCATCTCTGGGTTTGACACCTTTAAATAGATGACTTTTCCAAATGAGTTGCACTGTTTTAATTATTTCATTACTCTCTCTCTCTCTCTCTCTCTCTCTCTGTCTCTCTCTCTCTCTCTCTGTCTCTCTCTCTCTCTCTCTCTCTCTCTCTCTCTCTCTCTTTCCTCAGATGACTGTTGGTGTCCTGTCCTGTTCAGTAGCGTATGTTAAAACACTCTTATCTGCATTCTCTTGGTGGAGGCCAATAAACAAGATAAGGTTGGCCAAACAAACGGCCGTTGTCAGCGCTGTCGAGCATCATGACTATTTACCCCCTGGACAGCTGATCAAACACCGTCCAAACCGATTGGCTCACACCGGCCCCGGCACACAGGGACAGGGTACTGTTCGTTTTTGCCCCATGTTTACCCAAACATATCACAAAACACTCCCAAGGACACCCTGTTGACACGACTAGACATCAAAGTCCGATAAAAAAAAAATGTTTAAGTGGACTATGACTAGTGTCGAGAGACAAGGCAGAGAGCGGAAAGAGCTGCTAACATCATGCCTCTCAGGGAAAGAGGGACACATGGGATGACACCTGTGGCTGTGTAGATTGGCTTCTCTTCCTCTGAGTTACAGCATCAGACACACACAGTGTTGGGTTAGGGGAATTACCTCCCCTGCACACTGAAGCCCTGCATGGCCTGTCATTCTCTGCCCTTTTTTCTCTCTCCTCCCTCCCTCTCTGGAATTTATCTCTCCGCTGCCCTTCTCTCCATCCGCTCGTCGTCTGAGGCGTCTCCATGGTGATTTGTGTTCCCCTCTCCACCGGTGCGTCTTAAATTATGGCTCTGTGTTATTAAATCTCAGCACTTAGACTGGGTCCAGGGCGTATTAGAGCAGCCGTTCTGTACACAGGTTGGGATCTAGAGAAGAGGAGAGAGGGACCCCACATCTAGTCAACTGAGAGGAGAAATGCTGCTGTCAGCATATTTCCTACACCCACACACAGACATGGATGCTCAGGGATACACACACACACACACACACACACACACACACACACACACACACACACACACACACACACACACACACACACACACACACACACACACACACACACACACACACACACACACACACACACACACACGCTCCGACTCACATACACACACTACGACATTCATACACACACACGGATGCTCAGACACACACATAAATACACACGCACACCACACACTCACACTATCTCACTGACGTCAGCATATCTCCACAACAGACTTAAGAAGCTGAACCTATAGCCCTCTGCATCTGCTCGGCCACAAACATACACACACACAAACACACACAAAACAAGAAAACTTTTAATCAAAAGCTTTATATTGAGAGAAAAAGACTGGTTTGAATCATTGCAGAATGTACAGTACATGAATGAGCTGGACGAGAGAGAAATAAATTGAGGGCTTTGAGTTTCTCTCTCTTTCATTCTGATTCTGTGCAGAGCCACTGTTCTCATGGAAGGCTTTGATTAGCTCAATGGCTCATGTGTTTGATCCAAATGCAGGTCATTGCTATATAAAAAATCACAATTTCTTCTCTATTTTGAAGGCAATGTTCAATGGGTTCTTGGAGACCAACCACCGAGGAGCTCAATGTGTCTGTCCTCTGTTTAATTATGGGTTATGCTCTGAGAATATCGGGGAGGAACATGAACCATTCTCTTTGATTGCTGCATGGGCGTAAAAGGAATCTGCTCTAATTTGCTGCACTGTATACAATTATGAACACAGACGTACGGCAGACAATGCTGGAGACTGTGAGTAGTTACAGAGTAATGAATTTACAGTGTGGAAATTGCATGCTGGTCTTATTCAGCGGCTTGATTGGCTCAAATCGCTGAGTCTATAGCGCAGAGACATTCAATGGTTTCTCAAAGACAGTTTAAAACAACAAAGCCCATCGGATAATATGTTTGCTGTTTATCTTGAGATACGGTGCAACATACTGTAGCCACCATGCTAGGAGAGAAGTGTGTACACTGTAAACGCACACACACATCCACGCCCCCTGCCTCTCTCCTTCTTGCCCTCGTCTGACCACAGCCGCACCCCGATGCTCTTTACGGGGTTAAAGTGAAAATAATTGGCTGTCTTGACCATGAGAGGTCAGAGAGAGAGAGAGGGAATAAAAAAAAGGGAGAAAGCTGAATATTAAAGGCTAACGGAGTGTGTCTCCCCCAGGGGAAGACAGGATGGGGGGAGGGAGGAGTAGGGAAGGGAGAGGGGGGATGGGAGGAGTGGCAAAACACCACCTGCTCTACCTCTACCACTTCACAGTTCTACCTCCCTGCCTGTTTGTCAGTCATGCTGCTGAGCAGAACTTGAGTCTTAGAAACGCGAGTTGTGTGTTAGTGTGTGTTGACTTTGGATGTATCACCACAGTAAATCAAACGATCATCAAAATACTCATCATCATCATCATCATCATTATCACAAATCAAATACCCATACTTTTACTCGCTGTCTCTCCTCACCAAAGAACTCCATGACGTCTTTGAATGTCTTTCCAGCAGTTGTCCTCCATAACCCAGAGACATCACATCTACCATAATACAATAACAAGACAATGAGCTTCTCTGTGTGCTGCCAGAGCTATCACCCCTGACCTGGATACGGTTAACTAGTCTGACTGGGTGCATGTTTGACTAAATGGGTAAATTTAATTGGGTGATGAGAATCCATTATATTTCTGTTCCCAGTCAGTATCTTAATGACTGGCTGGCTGCTGCATGTATTCTCTTTGTACTCCATGTATAAACCATGACTGGGTGAGGCTCCATTCCGGAATCAGCGCCAGTTCGTTCCATTCCCCATATTACACTCTGCACAGCCACACCACAGACATTAGCATTAAATCAATTTGAATGGAAATTTCACGTCCCATGTCCAAAATGAATGGATTTAATCAAGCAATCCTACAGGGCATTCATACACATTATGAGAAACTTTAGTTTGGAGCTCGAGAACGGGGGAGCGAAACTGTTTCATTTATCAAAATCCACATGTTGACCTTGAGCACGTTGTAAAGTCATTACAGGAAGTGGAGATGAGGAAATAAAAGCTATCAGGCCAGAGTCATTAGGGGACGCAGCCAATGAGGACACTGTTAATGACCAGACCTACTGCTCACTACACACACCTACGTGCACGCACACACACACATTGAAGGACGCTCAAACACACACAAACGCGTGCACACTGATGTAAGCACATACACCGATGTGAGCAAACATATCAACGTGCTTACACACACACACACACACACACACACACACACACACACACACACACACACACACACACACACACACACACACACACACACACACACACACACACACACATACACACACATACACATACACACACAGACAGGGATTCTGAATCAAGGCCAGCAAACCCTCCACACCCCTCTAAGAAGGTCCTCACACCGCCCCTGTCTTGGCAGGATCCCTCTCCCTCTATCCTTCACTGAATTATATTCAATTGATTTGCTAATCAGCTGGAGTAAAGTGGTACCATTATTTCTGGCCAATCATCTGTTGACTATATACAGTGGGATATTCTAGCACCGTTATTTATTTTTCTTTATGTATATATATATCTATATATATATATAAATATCTGTCTATCTATCTATATATATATATATATATATATACAGTTGAAGTCGGAAGTTTACATACACTTAGGTTGGAGTCAATGAAACTCGTTTTTCAACCACTCCACAAATTTCTTGTTAACAAACTATAGTTTTGGCAAGTCGGTTAGGACATCTACTTTGTGCATGACACAAGTAATATTTACAACAATTGTTTACAGACAGATTATTTCACTTATAATTCACTGTATCACAATTCCAGTGGGTCAGAAGTTTACATACACTAAGTTGACTGTGCCTTTAAATAGCTTGGAAAATTCCAGAAAATTATGTCAATTAGCCTATCAGAAGCTTCTAAAGCCATGACATCATTTGAGTCAATTGAAGGTGTACCTGTGGATGTATTTCAAGGCCTACCTTCAAACTCGGTGCCTCTTTGCTTGACATCATGGGAAAATCAAAAGAAATCAGCCAAGACCTCAGAAAAAAAATTGTCTGGTTCATCCTTGGGAGCAATTTCCAAACGATTGAAGGTACCACGTTCATCTGTACAAACAATAGTACGCAAGTATAAACACCATGGGACCACGCAGCAGTCATACCACTCAGGAATGAGACGCGTTCAGTCCTCTAGAGATGAACGTACTTTATAGCAAAAAGTGCAAATCAATCCCAGAACAACAGCAAAGGTGCTAGAGGAAACAGGTACAAAAGTATCTATATCCACAGTAAAACGAGTCCTATATCGATATAACCTGAAAGGCTGCTCAGCAGGGAAGAAGCCACTGCTCCAAAACCGCCATAAAAAAGCCAGACTACGGTTTGCAACTGAACATGGGGACAAAGATCGTACTTTTTGGAGAAATGTCCTCTGGTCTGATGAAACAAAAATAGAACTGTTTGGCCATAATGACCATCGTTATGTTTGGAGGAAAAAGGGTGGGGCTTGCAAGTCGAAGAACACCATCCCAACCGTGATGCACAGGGGTGGCAGCATCATGTTGTGGGGGTGCTTTGCTGCAGGAGGGACTGGTGCACTTCACAAAATAGATGGCACCATGAGGAGGAAAATGATGTGGATATATTGAAGCAACATCTCAAGACGTCAGTCAGGAAGTTAAAGCTTGGTCGCAAACGGGTCTTCCAAATGGACAATAACCCCAAGCATACTTCCAAAGTTGTGGCAAAATGGCTTAAGGACAACAAAGTCAAGGTATTGAAGTGGCCATCACAAAGCCCTGACCTCAATCCCATAGAAATTGTGTGGGCAGAACTGAAAAAGCGTGTGCGAGGAAGGAGGCCTACAAACCTGACTCAGTTACACCAGCTCTGTCAGGAGGAATGGGCCAAAATTCACCCAATGTCACGCCCTGACCTTAGTTCCTTGTTTATGTCTCTATTTTGGTTTGGTCAGGGCGTGAGTTGGGGTGGGCATTCTATGTTTTGTTCTATGTTTTGTATTTCTATGTGTTTGGCCTGGTGTGGTTCTCAATCAGAGGCAGCTGTGTATCGTTGTCTCTGCTTGAGAACCATACTTAGGTAGCCTCATTCCCACCTGTGCTTGGTGGGTAGTTGTTTTGTGTATTGTACCATGCAGAACTGTTCGTTTGTCGTTTTGTTGTTTTGTTCAAGTGTTCGGATTTATTAAAAGTATTATGAATACTTACCACGCTGCACCTTGGTCCTCTTCTCCTTCTCCCGACGACGTTCGTTACACCCAACTTATTGTGGGAAGCTTGGGGAAGGCTACCCAAAACATTTGACCCAAGTTAAACAATGCTACCAAATACTAGTTGAGTGTATGTAAACTTCTGACCCACTGGGAATGTGATGAAAGAAATACAAGCTGAAATAAATCATTCCCTCTACTATTATTCTGACTCACATTTCATTTCTTAATTAAAATAAAGTGGTGATCCTAACTGACCGAAGACAGGGAATTTTTACTAGGATTAAATGTCAGGAATTGTGAAAAACTGAGTTTAAATGGATTTGGCTAACGTGTATGTAAACTTCTGACTTCAACTACTGTATATACAGTATATATACACTGCTCAAAAAAATAAAGGGAACACTTGAACAACACAATGTAACTCCAAGTCAATCACACTTCTGTGAAATCAAACTGTCCACTTAGGAAGCAACACTGATTGACAATAAATTTCACATGCTGTTGTGCAAATGGAATAGACAAAAGGTGGAAATTATAGGCAATTAGCAAGACACCCCCAAAAAAGGAGTGATTCTGCAGGTGGTGACCACAGACCACTTCTCAGTTCCTATGCTTCCTAGCTGATGTTTTGGTCACGTTTGAATGCTGGCGGTGCTCTCACTCTAGTGGTAGCATGAGACGGAGTCTACAACCCACACAAGTGGCTCAGGTACTGCAGTTCATCCAGGATGGCACATCAATGCGAGCTGTGGCAAAAAGGTTTGCTGTGTCTGTCAGCGTAGTGTCCAGAGCATGGAGGCGCTACCAGGAGACAGGCCAGTACATCAGGAGACGTGGAGGAGGCCGTAGGAGGGCAACAACCCAGCAGCAGGACCGCTACCTCCGCCTTTGTGCAAGGAGGTGCACTGCCAGAGCCCTGCAAAATGACCTCCAGCAGGCCACAAATGTGCATGTGTCAGCATATGGTCTCACAAGGGGTCTGAGGATCTCATCTCGGTACCTATTGGCAGTCAGGCTACCTCTGGCGAGCACATGGAGGGCTGTGCGGCCCCACAAAGAAATGCCACCCCACACCATGACTGACCCATCGCCAAACCGGTCATGCTGGAGGATGTTGCAGGCAGCAGAACGTTCTCCACGGCGTCTCCAGACTCTGTCACGTCTGTCACATGTGCTCATGTGCTCAGTGTGAACCTGCTTTCATCTGTGAAGAGCACAGGGCGCCAGTGGCGAATTTGCCAATCTTGGTGTTCTCTGGCAAATGCCAAACGTCCTGCACGGTGTTGGGCTGTAAGCACAACCCCCACCTGTGGACGTCGGGCCCTCATACCACCCTCATGGAGTCTGTTTCTGACCGTTTGAGCAGACACATGCACATTTGTGGCCTGCTAGAGGTCATTTTGCAGGGCGCTGGCAGTGCACCTCCTTGCACAAAGGCGGAGGTAGCGGTCCTGCTGCTGGGTTGTTGCCCTCCTATGGCCTCCTCCACGTCTCCTGATGTACTGGCCTGTCTCCTGGTAGCGCCTCCATGCTCTGGACACTACGCTGACAGACACAGCAAACCTTTTTGCCACAGCTCGCATTGATGTGCCATCCTGGATGAACTGCAGTACCTGAGCCACTTGTGTGGGTTGTAGACTCCGTCTCATGCTACCACTAGAGTGAGAGCACCGCCAGCATTCAAACGTGACCAAAACATCAGCTAGGAAGCATAGGAACTGAGAAGTGGTCTGTGGTCACCACCTGCAGAATCACTCCTTTTTTGGGGGTGTCTTGCTAATTGCCTATAATTTCCACCTTTTGTCTATTCCATTTGCACAACAGCATGTGAAATTTATTGTCAATCAGTGTTGCTTCCTAAGTGGACAGTTTGATTTCACAGAAGTGTGATTGACTTGGAGTTACATTGTGTTGTTTAAGTGTTCCCTTTATTTTTTTGAGCAGTGTATATATATATTATTATAATTTATTTTTTTTTACTGCCGTGACAATTGTAAGTAAGCATTTCACCTGTTGTATTCGGCGCATGTGAAAAATAAAATTTTATTTGATTTAATCCATCTCCAAAAGCATATACTCCATCAAACCGCATCAAGGTTTGGTAGAACAGGAGTGATTTTCTTAGAATATTCACACCCAACAACAAGCGTTGAGACCAGATACTCACCCTGCTACGTTGGTGCATTCTGAGGTCATTTCTAGCTCTGAGCGTTGCTTGTGTTGTGGTTGTGCTTCAGAGCAAGTCACAGTGTAGGGGAGAGAGGGAGATGGACTGAAGGGGTGATTTGGGTCATTTATTTTCTCTAGGAGGGCCATTTCCAGCACTCAGAGAGAGAGAGAGAGAGAGAGAGAGAGAGAGAGAGATAGAGGAAGAGAGGGAATGAAAATAGACCCAGTAGCGCCTGAGAAATGCTCTTCAGCCAAGGAGAGAGCAGAGCAGAGCAAAACAGAGGAGAGGAGAGGAATGAGGGGACATTTTCAGACAGTCATTACCCTCTCGGCCGGACATATTTATGCGCAATATCATCAGACTCTCACAGCGTAAATTGCTCCATTTCTTGTTATGCTACGAGACAGCAATTTTACTGGAATCCACATAAAAAAATGGCAGGAGAGAAGATGAAAATGGGAGAAAAAAATGGAGAAGAGGGGAAGAGAGAGGGGACAGAAAGAGGAATGAAAAAGAAAGAATGAGAGAGGGTGCATACGGAGAGAAATTTAATAAGAAGATGAGGTTTTTGAAGATACAGTATATTTGTAGCACTTTGTAATAACTCCAGGAAATAAAGCATTTATAATGGATTAGTGAATAGTTTATTCATAATGTATTTTTCATTACTACAACAACTTTTAAAGCATTTATTTAATAATGATAATTCATTAGAAAATTGATAAGAAGTTTTAAATACGTTCTTATAAACCATTGACTCATTATTCCGAAAGTATTTTTGCCTGGCCTCATCTAAAGTGTAGGCTATTTATACTTTATAAATACTTTCGTGAAAAGTGTAATTTCTCACAAAAAGATGGACATGCCATTGATAGCCTACCAGCAGTACCTGATTCTCCGTAAGGTCTCAAAATGGCCCCTAGATCATATCAATGGTTAAACAATTAGCACACAATACAAAGGATGTTTAAGAAAATTTACTCCAAAACAATTACACTGTTCTAAAAGTGTGATGTGTAACTTCAGACACACTCTATGCTGAGTAAAACAATGCTTAGAGCAGTCTAATCTAGGTTAACCCAGAACTAAAACCATGAGGAATTTGGTCAGCTCTGGAACCATATGTGTTCGAATTTGGGAGTTCCGGTTTGCGAAGTCTTCACCCTCGCAAAAGGAAACACTTAGCATTATAACATTGAATTTGAAAGACAAACATGTTATTGGGAATGTGTATTTACGTTTTTTTTTTAAAGACGTTTTTTGGTCACATGACATTTGCTGACAAGATATAGCTTACATGTTGTCAATAATCCTTTGATTGTAAGACAACCTCGTCTGTTTTCACATCGTGGTTACACGCGTATTGGTTTTGTTGGTAGACCTCCACAAGTCTACCAACTTGACTAAGTCCTAACACACAAAAAAAAAAAAAAGCTGTCGGCGCCATCATACTTTCCTCAAACTGTAGACGGGTGGGGATACTTTCCTCAAACTGTAGACGGGTGGGGAACCCACCCGTCTACAGTTTGAGGAAAGTATGATGGCGCCGACAGCTTTTTTTTTTTTGGTGTGTTATTTCTTTAATTATTTACTCAGAACGTATCTTGCATTATTACCCACAGACAAAAATTAGTATTGGATATTAGTTTGGCAGTCCCTCACCAACATTTCGACCAGAAAAGCGACTCTCCTGAATTGGATTCTTTGTTCGTACCTGATGAGGAATTTCCACTCATCCCAGGGGCTACTCGAAGACGCCGGCGGCGGAGACATGGACTACAGAGTGGACTTCAAGTCAAACTCAGGAGGCGTGCATACCATCCACCACTTCCGAGTGTATTAGTTAGAAAATGTTAATTTCCTGGACAATAAAGAAGCGAGGACCTCCTTCCAGAGAGACATCAGGGATAGTAACATACTCTGTTTCAAGGAATAATGGCTCTCTCCGGATATACTTTCTCCGTCCATAGAGCCAGCAGTGTTCTCCGTATATAACGCGGACAGGAAGAAAAAACTCTCTGGGGAAAAAGAAAGGCAGAGGTTTATGTTTCATGATAAACTACTCACGGTGTGATTGTGGTAATGTACAGGAACTTAAGTCCTTTTGTCCACCCGATTTGGAATATGTTACTATCAAATGCTAACCGCATTAAATCCGGGAAGAATTCTCTTCGGTCATCTCAAGGAACTCGGCTCTCAAGGAACTACACCGGACTTTGTGCAAACTGGAAACTGCATATCCTGAGGAACTTTAACAACTTCTTGCCACTATAGGGGGTGCTGTTTTGCATTAGCATAATTTGCTCTCCAGATTAAACTGCCTAGTACTCAATTCTTGCTCGTACAATATGCATATTATTGTTATTATTGGATAGAAAACACTCTCTAGTTTCTATAGCCGTTTGAATTATGTCTCTGAGTGAAACAGAACTCATTCTACAGCACTTTTCCTCCCAGTGTGTGAGATTTCAGAAATCTTGGCCTCTGGTTCCAGATCAGTTTTAAAGTCCCTGTAAATCCTATGAGGATACAAACACTGCCCACGCCTTCCTCTAGATGTCAGTAAGTGGTGACAATTTGAATGGAGTCGATTGCGCAATCATGGCCTCTATAAATCACCAAATACCGGAAGTAGCGTTCTTTTGGACCCTGCGCTCAACGCAAGAAGGACGTCGGACTGGCCTTTTTCCAAGCCTTGGTTTAGCCAGTAATATAGCGCCGGTCATGTTTTTACTCGTTATAGGTGTTAAAAACATCATAAGGTAGTTAATTTAAACCGTTTTATAGCAATTTATATCCGTTTAGTGCGATTTTGAGGCATTTCTATGTGATGCTCTTTGATGCGCCGGGCACGTTTCGGGGTCCCGGTCGAACGTTAGTGGGCATTTCGACGGACAGAGGACATCTTTCGACCAAAAGAAGATTAGACCCAAGAAAGGATACATTGCCCAAGATTCTGATGGAAGATCACCTCATAGTAAGAAATATTTAAGATGATAAATCGTTGTTCTGTCGAAAAATTTTAAACGCATATTCCGCCATTTTGTTTGGTATAGCTTCGCTTGGCGAACCCTGTATTGCACAGTAAGGATAATTTTAGAAATGTAATTCAGCGATTGCATTAAGAACTAATTTGTCTTTCGATAGCTGTCCAACTTATATTTTTTTAGTCAAGTTTATGAATAGTTATCCATGAGACAAGATCACTGTGAAAGATGGCGACCGACATTTTCAGGCTAGTTTTGCTAGTATTGTCATTGTATAACCACGGTTTTTTGTGGCTAAATATGCACATTTTCGAACAAACTCTATATGTATGTTGTAATATGATGTTACAGGAGTGTCATCGGAAGAATTCTGAGACGGTTAGTGAAAAAATTTATATATTTTGGCGATGATAACGATATCGCTCTCTTTGGCTTGAATCAATGGTCGGGTAACGTTTGCATATGTGGTATGCTAATATAACGATTTATTGTGTTTTCGCTGTAAAACACTTAGAACATCTGAAATATTGTCTGAATTCACAAGATCTGTGTCTTTCCATTGCTGTGAGCTGTCTATTTTTAAGAAATGTTTTATGATTAGTAATTAGGTCATACACGTTGCTCTCTGTATTTATTCTAGTCGAGTTGTGATGGTGGGTGCAATTGTAAACTATGATTTATACCTGAAATATGCACATTTTTCTAACAAAACCTATCCTATACAATAAATATGTTATCAGACTGTCATCTGATGAGGTTTTTTCTTGGTTAGTGGCTATCAATATCTTTATTTGGCCGAATTGGTGATAGCACCTGATGGAGTAAGAAACTGATGGAGTTAGGAAAGTGGTGTCTTTTGCTAACGTGGTTAGCTAATAGATTTACATATTTTGTCTTCCCTGTAAAACATTTTAAAAATCTGAAATGGTGGCTTTATTCACAAGATCTGTATCTTTCATTTGGTGTCTTGGACTTGTGATTTAATGATATTTAGATGCTACTATTTAATTGTGACGCTATGCTAGCGATGCTAATCAGTGTGGGGGGGGTGGGGGGTGATCCCGGATACGGGGTTGAGGTTCGGTAAAGGTTAATAAAGCAAATTTAGGGAAAAAGCTACCGATGTTTTATCAACACATCGCCTGTGCTACTCGATCATTCGAGAACTCTTGACCATTGCTACTCCCCTTTCAGGGACGGCTACAAGGCTCTCCCCCGCCCTCCCTTCGGCAAACCAAATCACGCCTCCATTCTGCTCCTCCCTTCCTATAGGCCAAAACTTAAACAGGAAGTTCCCGTGGTAAGGACTGTTCAAAGTTATTCTGACCAATCGGAATCTATGCTTCAAGATTGCTTTGATCACGAGGACTGGGATATGTTCCGGATTGCCTCTGAAATGGTCCATCCGCATAGACAGAGTGGTGAAGAAGGTACAACAGTGCCTTTTCAACCTCAGGAGGCTGAAGATCTTCGGCTTGGCCCTTATGACCCTCACAAACTTCTACAGATGTACCAACATGCATACTATAAACAGACCGAACTCATCTGGTCTTCTCTTATTATCTTTGGTTTCTGCGAGGAAAAAAAGCCTGGCTGCGCGCTGAAACTAATCGTTGGATTACTTTTGATTTCTAGAAAGTCTTTTGCTCAATTATTTTGATCAACGGTGAGCTCACCTGTGATGTGATTAATTATACATAGTAATTGCTATTAGCTAATTCATATTGTATTTTATGTCAGCTGAGAGTTAGAAAATATGACCGCTTGTGTTTTATCAATCTTTCCTCAGTGTCACGCCCTTGCCTTAGTTATCTTTGTTTTCTTTATTATTTTAGTTAGGTCAGGGTGTGACATGGGGGATGTATGTGTTTAGTATTGTCTAGGTTTTTTTGTATGTTTATGGGGCAATGTTTAGTCTAGGTGTATGTATGTCTATGGTTGCCTAGATTGGTTCTTAATTAGAGACAGCTGTCTATCATTGTCTCTGATTGGGAGCCATATTTAGGCAACCATAGTCATTAGGTAGTTTGTGGGTGATTGTCTATGTCTATGTTGCATGTTAGCACTTAGTTTGTATAGCTTCACGTTCGTTGGTTTATTGTTTTGATTTGTTTGTATAGTGTTCTTCGTTTTCGTCTTTATTAAAGTAAAGATGTATTGCTATCACGCTGCGCCTTGGTCCTCCTCTCTTTCACTTTACGACGATCGTGACAGAATCACCCACCAAAATCGGACCAAGCAGCGTGAAAGGAGGGAACAGCGCTTTGTGGAGGAATGGACCCGGGAAAAGGATGAGTGGAGAACAACCTGGGAAGAGATAGACAGGTGGGCGATCGATCCAGAGAAAGTGCCCGAGCCCGCCTGGGATTCGCTGGAGCAGTGCGAGGCGGGTTACAGGATAATGGAGTTGGAGAAAGGAGCACGACGGCGCGGTAGGAAGCCCTCGAGGAAACGCCAAAAGTTTCTTGGGGAGGGGCACATGGGGAGTGTGGCGAGTTCAGATAGGAGACCTGCGCCAACTTCCCGTGCTAACCATGAGGAGCCGAAGAAGGAACCAGAGCCAGTCAGGCTGATATTGGAGGTGAGCAATGGGAATGATACAGAGACTGTAAAGGATTTAATGGGGAGTTTGGAGGAGAGTGAAATGAGGGAGCTGCTGTGTTGGTGCTTGAGGCACAACATCCACCCGACAGAGCGTGTGCGGGATGTGATGTTACCTGACTCAGCTATCCATACTCGTCCTGAGGTGCGTGCTAACCGTCTGGGAATGACAGTGCCAGTCCCACGAACCAGGCCTCCTGTGCGCCTCCCTAGTCCTGCACCTCCTGTAGCAGCCCCACGTACTAGCTCTCCTGTGGCAGCCCCTCGTACCAGTCCTCCGGTTCCTGTACCACGCACCAGGCCTATAGTGGACCTCGACAGTCCAATACGCCCTGTTCCCCGCACTAGCCTTGAGGTGCGTGTCCCCAGCCCGGTACCACCAGTTCCGGCACCACGTACCAGGCCTATAGTGCGCCTCGGCAGTCCAGTACACACTGTTCCGCATTCCCGCAGTAGCCCTGAGATGCGTGTCCCCAGCCCGGTACCACCAGTTCCGGCACCATGGACTAGGCCTAATGTGCGTCTCCAGGGTCCAGTATGCCCTGTTCCTCCTCCCCGCACTAGCCTTGAGGTGCGTTTCCTTAGTCCGGTACCACCAGTTCCGGCACCACGCACCAGGCCTACTGTGCGCCTCAGCCGGCCAGAGTCTGCCGTCTGCCCAGCGCCGTCTGCGCTGTCCGCCTGCCCAGCGCCGTCTGCGCTGTCCGCCTGCCCAGCGCCGTCTGAGCTACCCGTCTGCCCAGCGCCGTCTGCGCTGTCCGCCTGCCCAGCGCCGTCTGAGCTATCCGTCTGCCCAGCGCCGCCTGCGCTGCCCGTCTGCCAAGCGCCATCTGAGCTGTCCGTCTGCCCAGCGCCGCCTGCGCTGCCCGTCTGCCCAGCGCCGTCTGAGCCGCCCGTCTGTCCTGAGCCGTCAAAGCCGCCCGTCTGTCCTGAGCCACTAGAGCCGTATGTCAGTCAGGAGCCGCTAGAGCCGTCCGTCAGTCAGGAGCCACCAGAGCCGCCCGCCAGTCAGGAGCCGCCAGTGCCGCCCGCCAGTCAGGACCTGCCAGAGCCGCCAGTCAGCCAGGAGCTGCCAGAGCCGCCAGTCAGCCAGGACCTGCCAGAGTTGTCAGTCAGCCAGGACCTGCCAGAGTCGTCAGTCAGCCAGGACCTGCCAGAGTCGTCAGTCAGCCAGGACCTGCCAGAGTCGTCAGTCAGCCAGGACCTGCCAGAGTCGTCAGTCAGCCAGGACCTGCCAGAGTCGTCAGTCAGCCAGGAGCTGCCAGAGCCGCCAGTCAGCCAGGAGCTGCCAGAGCCACCAGTCAGCCAGGAGCTGCCAGAGCCGCCAGTCAGCCAGGAGCTGCCAGAGCCGCCATCCAGTCAAGAGCTGCCAGAGCTGCCCGCCAGTCATGAGCTGCCCGCCAGTCATGAGCTGCCTTCCAGTCATGAGCTGCCCTCCAGTCATGAGCTGCCCTCCAGTCATGAGCTGCCCTCCAGTCATGAGCTGCCATTCAGTCCGGAGCTGCCATTCAGTCCGGAGCTGCCCCTCAGTCCCCTCAGTCCGGAGCTGCCCCTCAGTCCGGAGCTGCCCCTCAGTCCGGAGCTGCCCTTCAGTCCGGAGCTGCCCCTCAGTCCGGACTTTGAACAGTCCGGACTGTTTTCTTTATTATTTTAGTTAGGTCAGGGTGTGACATGGGGGATGTATGTGTTTTGTATTGTCTAGGTTTTTTTTGTATGTTTATGGGGCAATGTTTAGTCTAGGTGTATGTATGTCTATGGTTGCCTAGATTGGTTCTCAATTAGAGACAGCTGTCTATCGTTGTCTCTGATTGGGAGCCATATTTAGGCAACCATAGTCATTAGGTAGTTTGTGGGTGATTGTCTATGTCTATGTTGCATGTTAGCACTTAGTTTGTAAAGCTTCACGTTCGTCGGTTTATTGTTTTGATTTGTTTGTATAGTGTTCTTCGTTTTCGTCTTTATTAAAGTAAAGATGTATTGCTATCACGCTGCGCCTTGGTCCTCCTCTCTTTCACTGTACGACGATCGTGACACTCAGTTAGCGCTAGGACAAATGTAGCCTACATTTTTCCGGTTTGGATGATTGTGTTATGCTATATATACTCCTGTGAATATCTGATCATTGCATCCAAAAAAAACTGCTCAAATTCTGGACATAACTTTATAAGGACTGTGTTTGTGTAAATAGTTTCTAAAAGAATGTGTGGCCAGCTCAAACGCTGATTGTTGCGTCTTTCGAAACTGGCCGTTCTAAATAAGCTTTCTAAATGAGCGTTCTCACACGGGTGTGATCGTACGCTTCAGGGACCACTGTAGAACGGTCACACCCGTGTGATGGTACATGTGAAAGGGTTAACCCTCTCAAGGCTGCCGGGCCAGATGACATCCCTAGCTGCGTCCTCAGAGCATACACAGACCAGCTGGGAAGTGTGTTTACGGGCATATTCAATCTCACCCTGGGGCGGCAGGTAGCCTAGTGGTTAGAGCATTGGACTAGTAATCAAAAGGTTGCAAGATTGAATCCCTGAGCAGACAAGGTAAAAATCTGCTGTTCTGAAGAAGGCAGTTAACCCACTGTTCCTAGGCCGTCATTGAAAATTAGAATTTAAAATAAGAACTGATTTGCCTAGTTAAATAAAGGTAAAAAATCTATCAAATGTATTTATACAGCCCTTTTTACATCAGCCGATGTCACAAAGTGCTATACAGAACCCCAGCCTAAAACCCTGAACAGCAAGCAATGCAGATGTAGAAGCACGGTGGCTGTAGATGTAGAAGCTAGGAAGAAACCTAGAGATGAACCAGGCTCTGAGGGGTGGCCAGTCCTCTTCTGGCTGTGCAGGTGGAGATTATAACAGTACAATCACAGTGGTTGTAGAGGGTGCAACAGGTCAGCACCTCAGGAGTAAATGTCAGTTTTGACTTTTCATAGCTGATCATTCAGAGTCGAAAACAGCAGGTTCGGGACAGATAGCACGTCCGGTGAACAGGTCAGGGTTCGATAGCCGCAGGCAGAAGAGTTGAAACTGGAGCAGCAGCACAACCAGGTGGACTGGGGACAGCAAGGAGTCATCAGGCCAGGTAGTCCTGAGGCATGGTCCTAGGGCTCAGGTCCTCTGAGAGAAGAGAAAGATAAAGTGAAAGAAAGAAAGAGAGAAAGAGAATTAGAGGGAGCATACTTAAATTCACACAGGACACCGGATAAGACAGAAGAAATACTCCAGATATAACAGACTGACTCTAGCCCCCGACATATAAACTATTGCAGCATAATTACTGGAGGCTGAGACAGGAGGGGTCAGGAGACACTGTGGCCCCATCCAAATATACCCCCAGACAGAGCCAACCAGACAGGATATAAACCCACCCATTTTGCCAAAGCACAGCCCCAACACCACAAGAGGGATATCTTCAACCACCAATTTACTACCCTGAGACAAGGCCAAGTATAGCCCACGAAGATCTCCCCCACGGCACTAACCCGAGGAGGGCGCCAACCCGGACAGGAAGATCATGTCAGAGACTCAACCCACTCAAGTGACGCACCCCTCCTAGGGACAGCATGGAAGAGCACCAGTACGCCAGTGACTCAGCCCTCGTAATAGGGTTAGAGGTAATAGGGTTAGAGGCAGAGAATTCCAGTAGAGAGAGGGGAACAGGCCAGGCAGAGACAGCAAGGGTGGTTCATCGCTCCAGTAACTTTCTGTTCACCTTCACACCCCTGGGCCAGACTACACTCAATCATAGGACCTACTGACTCGTCAATAAAGACGTAACCTCTCTTGGGCACGTGAGACGGTAGCGTCCCACCTCTTCAACAGCCAGTGAAACTGCTGGGCGCCAAATTCAAATACAGAAATACTCATTATAAAAATTCAGAAAACAAAACATATTTTACATAGGTTTAAAGATGAACGTCTTGTGAATACAACCACGGTGTCAGATTTTAAAAATGCTTTACGGCGAAAGCATACCTTACAATTATTTGAGAACATAGCCCAGCAGACAATTCATTACAAACAGTAACCAGCCAAGTAGAACAGAGTCAGAGTCAGAAATAGAGATAAAATTAATCCCTTACCTTTGATGATCTTCATATGGTTGCACTTAGCAGACATTCATTTACTCAATAAATGTTTATTTTGTTCGATAAAGTCTCTTTATATACAAAAACCTCTGTTTTGTTCGCGCGTTTTCTTCAGTAATCCACAGGCTCAAACGTAGTCAAAACAGGAAGACAAAACATCCAAATTGTATCCGTAAAGTTCATAGAAACATGTCAAAGGATGTTTATATTCAATCCTCAGGTTGTTTTTAGCCTAAATAATCGATAATATTTCAACCAGAAAATAACGTCGTCAATTTAAAAGGTAAACAAGAATTGCTCTCTCTCTGTCGAGCGCATGAAAAAGCTCTGCGACACTTTAGCGTCCAGTCATTCCGAATGCTCTTATTCCCTCATTTTTCAGAATACCAGCCTGAAACTATTTCTAAAGACTGTTGACATCTAGTGGAAGGCATAGAAATTGCAGTTTGAGTCCTAAGTCAATGGATACTGTAATGGCATTGAATAGAAAACTACAAAAACAAAAACAAAACTACTTCCTGAATGGGTTTTCTCAGGTTTTTGCCTGCCAAATCAGTTATGTTATACTCACAGACACTATTTTAACTTCTTTGGGATAGGGGGCGCTATTTTCACTTTGGGAAAAAATCATGCCCAATTTAAACGGCCTCGTACTCTATTCTAGATCGTACAATATGCATATTATTATTACTATTGGATAGAAAACACTCTCAAGTTTCTAAAACCGTTTGAATTATATCTGTGAGTAAAACAGAACTCATTTTGCAGCAAACTTCCTGTCAGGAAGTGAAAAATCTGAAATCGAGGCTCTGTTCCAGGGCCTTCCTATTCATTTGCTTGAAATCTATGGATATACATGCACTTCATACGCCTTCCACTAGATGTCAACAGGCAGTGGGAGGTGGAATGGGGTGTCTAGCTTGATCTGAGGTTGAACAAGAGCTCTTGGAATGACGTGACCCCAAATTTCCTTTGTTCAGCAAGGCGCGGGAAGGAACCCTGGATTGCCTTCTGAAAAGCTTTCGGTATAGATGGCTAATATCTCCGGCTTTGATTTTATTTGATACATGTGATAATATCATCGTAAAGTATGTTTTTTCAATATAGTTTTATCAGATTATTGAACGTTTATCGGGAGTTTTGGCGTTTTCCGTTCTCTGCGTTTGGTGAAGATGGACAACTTCGCGCCACTTGGCTAGCTTTGGTTGCTAATTCGACAGGAGAAGAGGACATTCTAAAACCAAACAACGATTTATTCTGGACAAAGGACTCCTTGTACAAGATTCTGATGGAAGCTCAGCAAAAGTAGGAACCATTTATGATGTTATTTCTTATTTCTGTGGAAAATGTTTAGTACTATTTTCCGCCCTCATTGCAGGCGCTGTCTCGCTATAACGTAAGCTGTATGTCGTACTAAAGTTATTTTTAGAATTCTAACACGGCGATTGCATTAAGAACTAGTGTATCTTTCATTGGCTGTACATGTCACGCCCTGGCCTTAGTATTCTTTGTTTTCTTTATTATTTTAGTTAGGTCAGGGTGTGACATGGGGAATGTATGTGTTTTTGGATTGTCTAGGGGTTTGTAGGTTAAATGGGTCAGAGCCTTGTCTAGGGGTTTTGTATGTCTATGGCTGCCTAGATTGGTTCTCAATTAGAGGCAGCTGTGGTTCATTGTCTCTGATTGAGAGCCATATTTAAGGCAGCCATAGGCATTGGGTTTTGTGGGTAATTGTCTATGTAGAACGTTTGTAGCTTTTGTATTGCACTTACGTTTGTAGCTTCACGGTCGTTTGTTGTTTTGTTTCGTTTTGTTTTAAGTGTTCGTTTCGTGTTTCACTCGTCTCAAATAAAAGAGATGTATTTTTCACACGCTGCGCCTTGGTCCACTCATTATCCTCAAGACGATCGTGACAGAATTACCCACCGTAACGGGACCAAGCAGCATGTCAAGCGGCAGCAGGAACATACACAGGATTTATGGCAATGGGAGCAGGATCTGGACTATACTACGTGGGAGGAGATCGACAGGTGGGCGATCGACCCAGGGCGAATGCCGGAGCCCGCCTGGGATTCTCTGGAACAGTGCGAGGAGGGATACCGGCGAATGGAGGCAGCACGACGACGCGGTAGGAAGCCTGTGAGTCAGCCCCAAAAATTTCTTGGGGGGGGGTGGCTACAAGGGAGTGTGGCGAAGTCAGGTAGGAGACCTGCGCCAACTCCCCGAGCTTACCGTGGAGCGCGAAAGTACGGGCAGACACCGTGTTATGCGGTAGAGCGCACGGTGTCTCCTGTACGTGTGCATAGCCCGGTGCGGGTTATTCCACCTCCCCTCGCTGGCAGGGCTAGATAGGGCATTGAGCCAGGTGCCATGAAGCCGGCTCAACGCGTCTGGTCTCCAGAGCGTCTCCTCGGGCCGGCATACATGGCACCAGCCTTACGCATGGTGTCCCCGGGTTCGCCTACACAGCCCAGTGCGGGTTATTCCACCTCCCCGCACTGGTCGGGCTACGGGGAGCATACAACCAGGTAAGGTTGGGCAGGCTCAGTGCTCAAGGGAGCCAGTACGCCTGCACGGTCCGGTATTTCCGGCGCCACCTCCCCGCCCCAGCCCAGTACCACCAGTGCCTACACCACGCACCAGGCTTCCTGTGCGTCTCCAGAGCCCTGTTCCTCCTCCACGCACTAGCCCTGTGGTGCGTGTCTCCAGCCTATTACCACCAGTGCCTACACCACGCACCAAGCCTCCTGTGCGTCTCCAGAGTCCTGTGCGTCCTGTTGCTGCTCCCCGCACTAGCCCTGAGATGCGTGTCCCCAGCCCGGTACCACCAGTGCCGGCACAACGCACTAGGCCTAATGTTCGTCTCCAGGGTCCAGTATGCCCTGTTCCTTCTCCCCGCACTAGCCTTCAGGTGCGTGTCCCCAGCCCGGTACCTCCAGTTCCGGTACCACGCACCAAGCCTCCTGTGCGTCTCCGGAGCCCTGTACGCACTGTTCCTTCTCCCCGCACTCGCCCTGAGGTGCGTGCCCTCAGCCCGGTACCACCAGTTCCGGTACCACGCACCAGGCCTATAGTGCGCCTCGAGAATTCAGTGTGCCCTGTTCCTGCTCCCCGCACTAGCCTTGAGGTGCGTGTCTCCAGTCCGGTACCACCAGTTCCGGCACCACGCACCAGGCCTACTGTGCGCCTCAGCAGGGCAGAGTCGGCCGTCTGCCCAACGCCGCCTGCACTGCTCGTCTGCCCAGCGCCGTCTGAGCTGCCTGCCTGCCCAGCGCCGTCTGAGCCATCTGCCTGCCCAGCGCCGTCTGAGCCATCCGTCTGCCCAGCGCCATCTGAGCCATCCGTCTGCCCAGCGCCATGTGAGCCATCCGTCTGCCCAGCGCCATCTGAGCCATCCGTCTGCCCAGCGCCATCTGAGCCATCCGTCTGCCCAGCGCCATCTGAGCCATCCGTCTGCCCAGCGCCATCTGAGCCATCCGTCTGCCCAGCGCCATCTGAGCCATCCGTCTGCCCAGCGCCATCTGAGCCATCCGTCTGTCCCGAGCCATTAGAGCCACCCGTCTGTCCCGAGCCGTCAGAGCCGTTCGTCAGTCAGGAGCCGCTAGAGCCGCCAGTCAGCCAGGATCTGCCAGAGCCGCCAACCAGCCAGGATCTGCCAGAGCCGCCAGTCAGCCAGGATCTGCCAGAGCCGCCAATCAGCCAGGATCTGCCAGAGCCGCCAATCAGCCATGATCTGCCAGAGCCGCCAATCAGCCAGGATCTGCCAGAGCCGCCAATCAGCCAGGATCTGCCAGAGCCGCCAATCAGCCAGGATCTGCCAGAGCCGCCAATCAGCCAGGATCTGCCAGAGCCGCCAGTCAGCCAGGATCTGCCAGAGCCGCCAGCCAGCCATGAGCAGTCAGAGCCGCCAGCCAGCCATGAGCAGCCAGAGTCACCAGCCAGCCATGAGCAGCCAGAGTCGCCAGCCAGCCATGAGCAGCCAGAGTCGCCAGCCAGCCATGAGCAGCCAGAGTCGCCAGCCAGCCATGAGCAGCCAGAGTCGCCAGCCAGCCATGAGCAGCCAGAGTCGCCAGCCAGCCATGAGCAGCCAGAGTCGCCGGCCAGCCATGAGCAGCCAGAGTCGCCGGCCAGCCATGAGCAGCCAGAGTCGCCAGCCAGCCATGAGCAGCTAGAGCCTACCGCCAGCCATGAGCAGCCAGATCCGCCAGTCAGCCAGGATCTACCAGAGACACCAAAGCTGGTATTGACAATGGTGGAGTGGGGGTCACGTCACGCACCCGAGCCGCCGCCATAGGAAGGCCCACCCCGGACCCTCCCCTTCTGTGTTAGGTTTTGCGGCCGGAGTCCGCACCTTTGGGGGGGGGTACTGTCACGCACTGGCCTTAGTATTCTTTGTTTTCTTTATTATTTTAGTTAGGTCAGGGTGTGACATGGGGAATGTATGTGTTTTTGGATTGTCTAGGGGTTTGTAGGTTAAATGGGTCAGAGCCTTGTCTAGGGGTTTTGTATGTCTATGGCTGCCTAGATTGGTTCTCAATTAGAGGCAGCTGTGGTTCATTGTCTCTGATTGAGAGCCATATTTAAGGCAGCCATAGGCATTGGGTTTTGTGGGTAATTGTCTATGTAGAACGTTTGTAGCTTTTGTATTGCACTTACGTTTGTAGCTTCACGGTCGTTTGTTGTTTTGTTTCGTTTTGTTTTAAGTGTTCGTTTCGTGTTTCACTCGTCTCAAATAAAAGAGATGTATTTTTCACACGCTGCGCCTTGGTCCACTCATTATCCTCAAGACGATCGTGACAGTACAACATGTATTTTTCAGTAAAGTTTATGATGAGTTCTTTGATTAGATTAGGTGAGTGTCAGAAATATATCCGGATAATTTTGTGCAGTTTGGCTACGTATTCACATTGTAAAACCACGATTTGTACCGCTAAATATGCACATTTTCGAACAAAACATATATGTATTGTGTAACATGATGTTATAGGACTGTCATCTGATGAAGTTTGTCAAGGTTAGTGAATAATTTGATATCTTTTGCTGGTTTTTTGCGATCGCTACCTTTGCGGTGAATGAATGCGGTTGTGTGGTTGGCTATTGTGGTACGCTAATATAATGCTATATTGTGTTTTCGCTGTAAAACACTTAAAAAATCTGAAATATTGGCTGGATTCACAAGATGTTTATCTTTCATTTGCTGTACACCATGTATTTTTCATAAATGTTTTATGATGAGTATTTAGGTATTTCATGTTGCTCTCTGTAGTTATTCTTGCTGCTTCGGTGCTATTTGTGATTGTAGCTGCAATGTAAAACTATGATTTATACCTGAAATATGCACATTTTTCGAACAAAACATAGATTTATTGTATAACATGTTATAAGACTGTCATCTGATGAAGTTGTTTCTTGGTTAGTGACTAATTCTATCTCTATTTGGGGGTTTTGTGCAAGCTACCTGTGCTGTGAAAGAAATGTCTGTGCTTTTTTTTATTTGGTGGTGAGCTAACATAAATATACGTGGTGTTTTTGCTGTAAAACATTTAAAAAATCGGACATGTTGGCTGGATTCACAAGATGTTTATCTTTCATTTGCTGTATTGGACTTGTTAATGTGTGAAAGTTAAATATTTCAAAAAAAAAAAAAAGCCCAATTATTACATTGTAAAAACCTGTTTTCACTTCGTCGTTATGGGGTATTGTGTGTAGATTGAGGATGTATTTATTAATTTAATTAATTAATTTTCAGTGGAATGTGGGGGGGGGTTCCTAACAGTTTTTGAAACTTTAGAGTGTTTTATATCCAAATCTACCAGTTATATGCATATCATATCTTCTGGGCCCGAGAAGCAGGCAGTTTAACCTCTAACGCCTCACAAACCCGGATCCGGGATCCCCCCCATCAAATAAGCTGACTAGCATAGCCTAGCCTAAAGCCACAGGGATATCATATAATAAAATGTTCATGAAATCACAAGTCCAAGACACCAAATGAAAGATACACATCTTGTGAATCCAGCCATCATTTCTGATTTTTAAAATGTTTTACAGGGAAGACACAATATGTAAATCTATTAGCTAACCACGTTAGCAAAAGACACCACTTTTTTACTCCACCATTTTTTTACTCCATCAGAAGCTATCACAAATTCGACCAAATAAAGATATAAATAGCCACTAACCAAGAAACAACTTCATCAGATGACAGTCTGATAACATATTTATTGTATAGCATATGTTTTGTTAGAAAAATGTGCATATTTCAGGTATAAATCATAGTTTACCATTGCAGCCACCATCACAACTCTCACCAAAGCGACTAGAATAACTACAGAGACCATCGTGTATTTTACTCATCATAAAACATTTCTTAAAAATACACAGCGTACAGCAGATGAAAGACACAGATCTTGTGAATCCAGCCAATATTTCAGATTTTCTAAGTGTTTTACAGCGAAAAGACAATATAGCGTTATATTAGCTTACCACAATAGCAAACATCACAACAGCATTGATTCAGGCAAACAATAGCGATAACGAATAAACCACCAAAATATATTAATTTTTTCACTAACCTTCTCAGAATTCTTCAGATGACAGTCCTATAACATCATATTACACAATGCATATAGAGTTTGTTCGAAAATGTGCATATTTAGCGCCACAAATCGTGGTTATACAATGAGAAAAGTAGCAAAGCTGCCCAGAAAATGTCAGGAGAAATCTTTGAAGAGGCACCTATTCTAATCAGTAACTATTCCAAAACTTGACTAAAAATACAGGTTGGACAGCAATTGAAAGACAAATTAGTTCTTAATGCAATCGCTGGGTTACATTTTTAAAATTAACGTTACTTCAAAATACAGCGTGCGATAAAGCGAGGCTGCACTGCAATTAATGGCGGCTTATGCATTTGACATTTTTCAACAGAACAACGAATTATCAGCATAAATAGTTCTTACTTTTTGATGAACTCTCATCAGAATCTTGGGAAAGGTGTCCTTTGTCCAAAATAATCGTTGCGAGGTTGTATAACGTCCTCTTCAACGCTGCAATTAGCAGTAAACATTCGCATGCGAGAGAGAGATACCCAACCCCCTAGAACGCCAGGAAATGAAATACCCGAAAATCACAATATACTGACATAAACTGATATAATTCGGTTTAAAATAACAAGATTATGATGTCTTTAAAGCCTATATCGAATAAAAACACAGCCGGAAATTTCTAAGATCTATAACCGATGGTTCTAGTACAATATGCCAAGGTCCTCAGTGCGTCAGAGCGAAGAGGGAAAAGAACAGACACGTCTTTGCCAAGTGATTTATAACCTTTGAGATCTACGTAGAGACTCCATTTCAAGTCTCCCTATTCGCTAACATCCAGGGGAAGGCGTATGCAGTGCATCTCAACCAATAGAAGACAGGCAGATTTATACACAGGTCTCAGAACAGCCAGCAAAATTCTGCATTCTCACATACACATAGGAAAATTGCTCTAAGTCCAGTTCTGTTTCACTCACAGATATAATTCAAACGGTTTTAGAAACTAGAGAGTGTTTTCTATCCAATAGTAATAATAATATGCATATTGTACGAGCAAGAATTGAGTACGAGGCAGTTTAATTTGGGAACGTAATTATTACAAAGTGCCAACAGCACCCCCTAATGACAAGAAGTTAAATTGGGAATGCATTTCATCCAAAATTCCGAATGCTGCCCCCTACCCTAGTGAAGTTAAAGGTCGAGACCGAGTCTACGTCTCTCACATGGATAGGCAGACCATTCCATAAAAATGGAGCTCTATAGGAGAAAGCCCTGCCTCCAGCTGTTTGCTTAGAAATTCTAGGGACAATAAGGAGGCCTGCGTCTTGTGACCGTAGCGTACGTGTAGGTATGTACAGCAGGACCAAATTGAAAAGATAGATAGGAGCAGGCCCATGTAATGCTTTGTAGGTTAGCAGTCAAACCTTGAAATCAGCCCTAGCCTTAACAGGAAGCCCGTGTAGAGAGGCTAGCACTGGAGTAATATGATAAAAAATGTTGGTTATAGTCAAGATTTTCGCAGCCGTGTTTAGCACTAACTGAAGTTTATTTAGTGCTTTATCCGGATAGCCGGAAAGTAGAGCATTGCAGTACTCTAATCTAGAAATGACAAAAGCATAGATACATTTTTCTGCATAATTTTTGGACAGAAAGTGTCAGATTTTTGCAATGTTACGTAGATGGAAAAAAGCTGTCCTTGAAACAGTCTTGATATGTTCGTCGAAAGAGAGATCACCGTCCAGAGTAATGCCGAGGTCCTTCATAGCTTTTTTAAGACGACTGTACAACCATCAAGATTAATTGTCAGATCCAACAGAAGATCTCTTTGTTTCTTGGAACCTAGAACTAGCATTTCTGTTTTGCCCGAGTTTAAAAGTAAAATATTTGCTAATTGAACATGTTTAATTGAAATGTACAGCTGTGTATCGTCCGCGTAGCAGGGAAAGTTAACATTATGTTGCTGAATGACATCACCAACAGGTAAAATTTATAGTGAAAACAATAGACAATAAAACGGAACCTTGAGGAACACCGACATTTACAGTTGATTTGTCAGAGGACAAACCATCCACAGAGACAAACATATCTTTCCTACAGATAAGATCTAAACTAGGCCAGAACTTGTCCATGTTGACCAATTTGGGTTTCCAATCTCTCCAAACGATTGTGGTGATCGATGGTATCAAAAGCAGCACATGCTTCAAGATGGCCACCAATGTTCCTGTACCCAAGAAGGCAAAGGTAACAGAACTAAATGACTATCGCACCGTAGCAATCACTTCTGTCATCATGAAGACCTTTGAGAGACTAGTCAAGGATCATATCACCTCCACCTTACCTGTCACCCTAGACCCACTTCAATTTCCTTAACGCCCCAATAGGTCCACAGACGATGCAATCTGCACACTGCCCTATCCCATCTGGACAAGAGGAATACATATGTAAGAATGCTGTTCATTGTCTATAGCTCAGCATTAAACACCATAGAACCCTCCAACCTCATCATTAAGCTTGGGGCCCTGGGTCTCAACCCCGCCCTGTGGAATTTGGGTCCTGGACTTCCTGACGGGCTGCCTCCAGATGGTGAAGGAAGGAAACAACATCTCCACTTCGCTGATCATCAACACTGGGGCCCCACAAGGGTGCGTGCTCAGCCCTGCTGTACTCCCTGTTCACCCATGACTGTGTGGCCATGCACACCTCCAACTCAATTATCAAGTTTGCAGACGACACAACAGTAGTAGGCTTGACGAGACAGCCTACAGGGAGAAGGTGAGGGCACTCGGAGTGTTGTGTCAGGAAAACAACCTCTCACTCAACGTTAACAAAGGAGATGATCGTGGACTTCAGGAAACAGCAGAGGGAGCACCTCCTATCCACATTGACGGAACAGCAGTGTAGAAGGGGGAAAGTTTTAAGTTCCTCGGCATATACATCACGGACAAGCTGAAATGGTCCACCCACACAGACAGTGTGGTGAAGAAGGCGCAATAGCGCCTCATCAAACTCAAAAAGCTGAAGAAATGTGGCTTGTCACCTAAAACCCTCACAAACATTTACAGATGCACAATTGAGAGAATCCTGTCGGGCTGTATCACCGCCTGGTACGGCAACTGCACCGTCTGCAACCGCAGGGCTCTCCAGAGGGTGGTGCGGTCAGCCCAATGCGTCACCAGGGGTACACTGCCTGTCCTCCAGAACATCTACAGCACCCGATGTCACAGGAAGGCCAAAAAGATAATTAAGGACAACAACCACCTGAGCCACTGCCTATTCACCCCGCTACCATCCAGAAGGTGAGGTCAGTACAGGTGCATCAAAGCTGGGACCGAGAGACTGAAAAACAGATTCTATCGCAAGGCCATCAGACTTTTAAACAGTCATCACTAACACAGAGAGGCTGCTGCCTACATACAGTCTTTAAATCATTGGCAACTTTAATAAATGGATCACTAGTCACTATGCCACTTTAATAATGTTTACATGTCTTGCATTCGTCATCTCATATGTACAGTGGCAATTACCTGGATTTCTTCATAAACTGGTCATCAAATTTGATCTGATCTTTATCTAGGTCACCACAATAGACAAACACATACTGTAACAGAAATAGGCAGAACCAAATTACACCACATTCAGCAAAACATCTCAAAAGGCTACACGTCATCATACAGTACGCTAAATGTCTCATTAGCTAGAGCAATCCTCTAACTGTATCAATCCTCTAACTGTATCACACCTCTAACTGTATCAATCCTCTAACTGTATCCAATTTACAGGGAGAGAAAGATGCTTTTTGGGAGACAGACAGACAGATATAATGCTTAAACTGGCACCCTCAACAACATATTCATCCTTAAGAGTCTATTGACGCACCCGTACGTTAATCTAAGTAACATAATAAAAAAATACCCATCGAAATCCGTCAATTTAATCCACCGCATCCGCCTATGTCGGTCTTCCGCATCTGCAGTGGAAGGTGGCCGAGCTACAATGGTCTGTAGCGTCGTGCGGTTTGGCCCAAAAATATGACAACTAGATACAGCACAGGTACTTAATTATTTTTGGGGGGGCCATTTATGAATGTGTTATTCAATGCGTTTCTATGGGCTTTAGTAGTGAAGGCCAAATTCTATATTTTTTTTATATATCTAAAGTGTCACACCCTGATCTGTTTCACCTGTGTGTGTGCTCGTCTCCACCCCCCTCCAGGTGTCGCCCATCTTCCCCATTATCCCTTGTGTATTTATACCTGTGTTTTCTGTCTGTCTGTGCCAGTTTGTATTGTTTGTCAAGTCAACCAGCGTTTTTCTCCTGGCTCATGTTTTTCCCAGTCTCTGTTTTTCTCATCCTCCGGGTTCTGACCCTTGCCTGTCCTGACTCTGAGCCTGCCTGCCGCCCTGTACCGTTTTGGACTCTGACTTGGTTATGAACTCTTGCCTGTCCCCGACCTACCTTTTGCCTACCCCTTGGACTATAATAAATATCAGAGCTCAAACCATCTGCCTCCTGTGTCTGCATCTGGGTCTCGCCTTGTGTCGTTATATAAAGGTGTCCTAAAATTCAAAATCAAATGGCTAAATGAGCCATGGTATGACCATCTTAAAACAATTTCATACGTCAGCTTGGTAGAACAACCACCAAGTCTGTTTGAGCTTTTTGAATCCTGATATTTTGCTAAGAGGGGTTGCTGGGAAATGTGTTGAGACGAGGCAGTGGCGTCTGGCTGGACAGACTGTCACACACCACAGCCTATTAGCGTGATTGGATAATTAACCTCCTCTTAACTGGCTGGGACTCATAATAGGGCACGTAGACAAATCCCACATAGGACACGTCATACACAGACACAATCCTTTGTTAGTCCATAACACCCAGCAGAGCCAAGACAAAGTGCATCAGGATAATAAATCATATGTCTCTTTGAGGCACATTCATATTGCTATAGCATATAGATAGCTGACCCGATGATATCAGAACTCTGCATTCTGAACATTCTAGGGACACCTGCTCCCATCCCTGATCCCTGTTTCATCAATGGCCCGTGTTGCCATGGTAACAGGAGTTGAGTGTTTACAGGAAGTGGTTGCTAAACCGATGCTACTCATAGGTATTATTTTTATATCACAACATCACGGGAGGATGCAAGTCAGTTAAGAACAAAGTCTTATTTACAATGACGGCTTACCAAAAGGCAAAAGGCCTCTTGCGGGGACGGGGGCCTGAGATTAAAAAATTAAAAATACAATGTAAATATAGGACAAAACACACATCACAACAAGAGAGACACAACACTACATAAAGAGAGACCTAAGACAACAACATAACAGCAAAACATGACAACACAGCATGGTAGCAACACAACATGACAACAACATGGTAACAACACAACATGGTAGCAGCACAAAAACATGGTACTAACATTATTGGGCAACGTCAACAGCATAAAGGTCAAGAAGGTAGAGACAGCAATACATCATACAAAGCAGCCACAACTGTCAGTAAGAGTATCCATGATTGAGTCTTTGAATGAAGAGATTTCAATAGAAATGTCCAGTTTGAGTGTTTGTTGCAGCTCGTTCCAGTCGCTAGCTGCAGCGAACTGAAAAGAGGAGCGACCCAGGGATGTGTGTGCTTTGGGGACCGTTAACAGAATGTGACTGGCAGAACGGGTGTTGTAAGTGGAGGATGAGGGCTGCAGTAGGTATCTCAGATAGGGGGGAGTGAGGCCTAAGAGGGTTTTATAAATAAGCATCAACCAGTGGGTCTTGCGACGGGTATACAGAGATGACCAGTTTACAGAAGTATAGAGTGCAGTGATGTGTTCTATAAGGAACATCGGTGGCAAATCTGATGGCTACATACCATATGAAACGTAACATATCATACTACATGGAGAGAGACAGATTTACCTTTACTGTGTTACGTCTACCCCTGAGTCCAGGTTGCATCCACAGGCCATGCAGGTTTAATAACTATGACACATTTTTTGTGAATTGATAGTGCTTTTTTGAGAGGACAGTGTTATGGTGGCTCAGGAGGGACAAAAATAGCAGGGCTATTATAGCGTAAAATTTCACCTTCATCATGGCAAAAACACTTTTCAGATTACTGTTGGTTTGGACGGAGTGGCATACCTTGTAAAAGGTTATCTGACCACTGAAGCGCAGGCATGAGCAGGGGTTGGTTGCCAGAGGCATTATCAGTGGGAGTGTCAGGTTTTCAAATATCCTTGTTATTGGAGTTCTTGTTATACTTTTATTAATCCCACAGTCTAGTTGTCCCTCTCGTCCATCTCTCTCCCCCTCTCCATCATGCTCTCTCTCTCTCTCTCTCTCTCTCTCTCTCTCTCTCGCCTTCTCGCTCCCTCTCGCTCTCTCACTCGCTCTCTGCCTCCCTTGCCCCCCCTATCGCTCTCCCTCTCTCCCTCCCTCCCTCTCTCTCTGTTGTTATTTTAGTCTCCTCCGCAAACAGCCTGGGCTTAATGAAGTGTGGATGAGCGAGATGGCGACTCGATCAGAGCTATGAATAATTTATTATGTATGAATAAGGGTTTAGAGTCTATCACAGTTTCATAATGTGTTCCTCCTTGAAGCCTTCCTGGAATTCAGATGAAGAGCGTCGTGTCAGGCTAGGCTAGGCGGCGCTACACAGGGCCCCCCCAGTCCCATCTTCCGGTGTGTCCTGGCATCTATAGCAGTGTTTTCCAACTCCAGTCCTCCAGTACTACCCAACAGAACACATTTTTGTTGTCGCTCGGGACTAACTCACCAGATTCAAATCATTAAGGGCTCGATGATTAGCTGACAAATCGAAACCGGTGTGCTTGTCCAGGGCTACAACAAAAATGTATGCTGTTGGGGGTACTGGAGGAGTTGGGAAACACTGCTCTACCGCAATGCGAGACATGGCATGGCGCATGTGTTAGTGAACAGATTTAGTGTAATCCCCTTCACAGCGGATGCGACTCCCACCTGAGGGGCCACTGTCAGAGGCAGCAAAACGGTGGATGGTCAGCTGCATGCTGTGGCTAATCAGGGCATTATTAGACGCTAAAACATTGACTTGTGATCAGAGCATTTCAAATCAAATCAAATCAAATTGTATTTGTCACGTGCTCCAGGTATAGACCTTACCGTGAAACGCTTACTTACAAGCCCTTAACCAACAACGCAGTTCAAGAAATAGAGTTAAGAAAATATTTACTAAATAAACTAAAGTAAAAAATTAAATAAAAAGTACAGGTTAGTCAAGGTAATTTGTACATAATAAACAGCGAGTAGCAGCAGTGTAACGTTCGTCTGGTGGTGTATGAACGGACCAAGGCGCAGCGGGTGATGAATACATAACGATTTATTTCAAACAGACGAAACACTGACAAAACACTAGAACAAACTACAAAACAATAAACGAAGGCAACAGACCTGAAACAAACAAACTTACATATAGACGAAGGACGCAAGAACAGGAACAGACTACCTAAAACGAACGAACAAACGAAACAGTCCCATGTGGATTACACAGACACAGGAACAATCACCCACAAACAAACAGTGAGAACAACCTACCTTAATATGGCTCTCAATCAGAGGAAACGTCAAACACCTGCCTCTAATTGAGAGCCATACCAGGCAACCCATTAACCCAACATAGAAAACACATAACATAGACTACCCACCCCAACTCACGCCCTGACCAATTAAACACATACCAAACAACAGAAAACAGGTCAGGAACGTGACAGAACCCCCCCCTCAAGGTGCGAACTCCGGGCGCACCCCTAAAACTCAAGGGGAGGGTCTGGGTGGGCATCTGTCCGCGGTGGCGGCTCCGGCGGTGGACGAGGACACCACTCCACCACTGTCTTTGTCCCCCTCCTTAGCGTCCTTTGAGTGGCGACCCTCGCCCCCGACCATGGTCCAGGAACCTTCACTAAGGCCCCTCCTACATAGAGGAGACAACTCAGGAACGAGAGGTAGCTCAGGACAGAGAGGTAGCTCAGGACAGAGAAATCGCTCCGGACAGAGAGGTAGCTTAGGACAGAGGGACAACTCTGTACTAATGGCAGCTCCGGACTGGGTGGCAGCTCCGGACTGGGTGGCAGCTCCGGACTGGGTGGCAGCTCCGGACTGGGTGGCAGCTCATGACTGGAGGGCAGCTCATGACTGGAGGGCAGCTCATGACTGTAGGGCAGCTCATGACTTAAGGGCAGCTCATGACTTAAGGGCAGCTCATGACTGGAGGGCAGCTCATGACTGGAGGGCAGCTCATGACTGGAGGGCAGCTCATGACTGTAGGGCAGCTCATGACTGTAGGGCAGCTCATGACTGTAGGGCAGCTCTGGCAGCTCCTGACTGGCTGGCGGCTCTGGCAGCTCCTGACTGGCTGGCGGCTCTGGCAGCTCCTGACTGGCTGGCGGCTCTGGCAGCTCCTGACTGGCTGGCGGCTCTGGCAGCTCCTGACTGGCTGGCGGCTCTGGCAGCTCCTGACTGGCTGGCGGCTCTGGCAGCTTCTGACTGGCTGGCGGCTCTGGCAGCTCCTGACTGACGGACGGCTCTGGCAGCTCCTGACTGACGGACGGCTCTAGCGGCTCCTGACTGACGGACGGCTCTAATGGCTCGGGACAGACGGGCGGCTCTAATGGCTCGTGGCAGACGGATGGCTCAGAAGGCGCTGGGCAGACGGATGGCTCAGAAGGCGCTGGGCAGACGGATGGCTCAGACGGCGCTGGGCAGACGGATGGCTCAGACGGCGCTGGGCAGACAGATGGCTCAGACGGTGCTGGGCAGACAGATGGCTCAGACGGTGCTGGGCAGACAGATGGCTCAGACGGTGCTGGGCAGACGAGCAGTGCAGGCGGCGTTGGGCAGACAGCCGACTCTGACCTGCTGAGGCGCACAGTAGGCCTGGTGCGTGGTGCCGGAACTGGTGGTACCGGACTGGAGACACGCACCTCAAGGCTAGTGTGGGGAGCAGGAACAGGGCACACTGGACTCTCGATGCGCACTATAGGCCTGGTGCGTGGTACCGGAACTGGAGGTACCGGGCTGAGGGCACGCACCTCAGGGCGAGTGCGGGGAGAAGGAACAGTGCGTACAGGGCTCTGGAGACGCACAGGAGGCTTGATGCGTGGTGCCGAAACTGGAGGCACTGAGCTTGAGACACGCACCACAGGGAGAGTGCGTGGAGGAGGAACAGGGCTCTGGAGACGCACTGGAAGCCTGGTGCGTGGTGTAGGCACTGGTGGTACTGAGCTGGGGCGGGAAGGTGGCGCCGGATATACCGGACCGTGCAGGCGTACTGGCTCCTTTGAGCACTGAGCCTGCCCAACCTTACCTGGTTGCATGCTCCCCGTAGCCCGTCCAGTGCGGGGAGGTGGAATAACCCGCACTGGGCTGTGTTGGCGAACCGGGGACACCATGCGTAAGGCTGGTGCCATGTACACCGGCCCGAGGAGACGTACTGGAGGCCAGATATGTTGAGCCGGCTTCATGGCACTTGGCTCAATGCTCACTCTAGCCCGGCTAGTGCGGGGAGGTGGAATAACCCGCACCGGGCTATGAACACGTACAGGAGACACCATGCGCTCTACTGCGTAACACGGTGTCTGCCCGTACTCTCGCGCTCCACGGTAAGCCCGGGAAGTTGGCGCAGGTCTCCTACCTGACTTCGCCACACTACCCTTAGCCCCCCCCCCCAAGACATTTTTGGGTTGTACTTGCGGGCTTCCAGCCTTGCTTCCGTGCTGCCTCCTCATATCGTCGCCTCTCCGCTTTAGATGCCTCCAGCTCCGCCTTGGGGCGGCGACACTCCTCTGGCTCTGCCCAGGGTCCTTCTCCGTCCAGAATCTCTTCCCATGTCCATTCCTCCTTGACCCACTGCTGCTGTCACTGCTGTCCGTTAACCCGCTGCTTGATCCGGGTTTGGTGGGTGATTCTGTAACGTTCGTCTGGTGGTGTATGAACGGACCAAGGCGCAGCGGGTGATGAATACATAACGATTTATTTCAAACAGACGAAACACTGACAAAACACTAGAACAAACTACAAAACAATAAACGAAGGCAACAGACCTGAAACAAACGAACTTACATATAGACGAAGGACGCAAGAACAGGAACAGACTACCTAAAACGAACGAACAAACGAAACAGTCCCATGTGGATTACACAGACACAGGAACAATCACCCACAAACAAACAGTGAGAACAACCTACCTTAATATGGCTCTCAATCAGAGGAAACGTCAAACACCTGCCTCTAATTGAGAGCCATACCAGGCAACCCATTAACCCAACATAGAAAACACATAACATAGACTACCCACCCCAACTCACGCCCTGACCAATTAAACACATACCAAACAACAGAAAACAGGTCAGGAACGTGACAAGCAGTGTAAAGCCAAAGGAAGGCGGGGGTCAATGTAAGTAGTCCAGGTGGCCGTTTGAGGAATTGTTCAGCAGTCTTATTGCTTGGGGTTAGAAGCTATTAAGGAGACTTTTGGACCTAGACTTGGCGCTCCGGTACCGCTTGCCGTGCGGTAGCAGAGACAACAGTCTATGACTGGAGTCTTTCACAATTTTTTGGGCCTTCCTCTTTCACCACCTAGAATATAGGTCCTGGATGGCAGGAAGCTTGGCCCCGGTGATGTACTGGGCCGTACGCATTACCCTCTGTAGCGCCTTACGGTCGGATGCCGAGCAGTTGCCAAGCAGCATTTCCTTCTTTTTTTTCATGTGACTAACTTTTTATTCTACTTTTTACTTCGAGTATAGAAAGATAACCTGAAACCCATTCACCCCCTCACTGCATTTGTGATCCGAACTTTTCCTAGATAAGGTTTTGACGTGCCAAAACTTAATTCTGAATCATAGTACAAGGTAAATAAATAGATTAGATATAAACAACGCCTTGGCAAAAGTGCAGTGTGTGTCAGTCACGACAGCATGCATTTGGAAAAGAACCCCACAACACCCCAGGGTGTGGCTGACACGACAAACGCTCATTACGGTCATAGACTGCTGTGTTCTCATGAGCGTACAGCAACTCAGAACAGAGGTGTTGGCACGGTTAATATGATCAAACGTGAAATTGTCACATATTTTGCAGCTATGTCGAACAACCCACAGATCGCAAGGACACGTCAACATGTTAACCATGTTAGCAATCACTCAGTCCTTCCCTGATGAAAGGAATGATCAGCTTGACGTTGTAAATGTGAATGCCTATTGCAACATACAGGACCCTCACTGTCATCCCTTGTTAATTTTTGGTTTGGTAGGTACGTCATTACAGTATATTGCTCCATTGTTGCAGTTAGAATGCCTTTTCTTCTGTGGTCCACTGTGGGACTTGAGCTGTAGTTAGTGGACTTCTCCACTCTGTTCTGACTGAACCCAGGGGTCCGTGGCCCCGGCGCTCTCTCACACACCACTCATAATTACCCTCAACAGCAATCAATATCATAATTAAACAGAGTGGGGATGGCTCTGACGGGGCGCTGGCATCGCTCCCAGTAACCATCCATCAAACACACTGTTTCCCCCTCTCCCGTCCTCTCTCTCCCGCCATCTCTCTCCTCTCTCTCTCTTTCTCTCTCTGCCTTTGTGTGTGTGTGTGATGGGGAAGGACGGGTGAGGATTGGGGTGGGGTGTGAGGATGGGGCAGAAGAGGCTTTGCATTGAGAAGCGGTGCAGGTGACTGAAACGAAATTACCAGAATGACTCCATTTCTCTCTGAGGACCCTCAGCTCCCTCAGTAAAATTAAAACTCACATTTTACATGTTCAGCTCCTTAGAGATAGATGAATCTTTATGTTCAGCTCGTTGTGTTCTGGGTTCCCTTGACACAACAAACTCAGAATTATTTTTTTTTTTTACTCAAACAGAATTGAAGGTTAAGGTAAATTATATTTCTATTTAAACTTTTGTGTAAAAATAAAAAAGATCATGATTTGACAAAGATGTCAATCCGGAGGCGTTGACAGTTATAGGATGTTTTTTTTGTACTTGAACAGAATTGAAGCACATTTCAATTTGATATTCATCTCGTTGGAACTTATAGAAGGTTAAGGTCTATTACATTTCTATGTCAACTTTTGTGTGAGAAAAACATTCAAACAGTTTTAAAATTAACAAGACAACTCTGTGCTTTGATCTGAATATCTAGGTTGCGTTAAGCCAGGCATGACTTGGCTTCTTACTTACATTTGGAGCGGCAGCTTTTTAAAAAAAACGTCTGTCCCCCCAAAAAAGAGGGGGGAAAACTGTTGAGAGAGAGAACACGAGGGAGTCTGCAGCTTCAGACTCGTCCTGACCCCTGTGCTCCTTGGGAAAATGAGTTTTTGATGGACTGGGTGATTGACAGCTGGCTTGTGTGTCCACATCATTAAGGCTTGTGTCAGTGGTAATGGAGTCTTTTATCCAGCGACAGGGAGCCAGGGTCAGTCAGGGGTGAAGAGGACACGTCTGTAGAATAAAGGGATGGCTGAATGACAACACCAGTCCATGGAAGAAAGGAGGGATGGCTAAATGGCAAAACCATACAGGGCTAATCTTCTCTGGGTAACTTTTCACTGCATCAGTCTGGTGGTAAGGGTCTTTAAACAGGACTGCAGAGAAACACGTACACACGTACATACATATGCACAGGTATATATACACGCACGCACACATACACACACACGTGTGCGCAAACACACACACATACAGGCAATGCATATAGTACACAAAGTGAAAAAGTATGACTGAAGTTTCCGGTTTCACACTGGTGAATTCCTACTTGTGAGTAGCTGAATCTTAACTTGAGAAATCCAGCCAAATAATAAAAGATTCTCTCAATGAGTCGATATTTCTCCAATTCCAGTAGCCTTAGGTGATAGAAATCTACACAGCTCTCTCTCCGCTCCTCTTTCTTCTACAGTGGCTGTTCCCAAACTGGGGTAAGCGTAATGCCGTCAGGAGTACGCCAAATAGTCCATTTAGATTTTCCAATGAGGCTATACATTTGGGTGAGGTTTTTTTCTTGCCTGAGTAGCCTCGTTTCACTGCCCAATTTTTTTTAAACCATCTAGTGTTAAGCGAATGTCAAATACAGGTAGCCTAGTCAAATAATTAACATCCAATCACATTAACCGTTACTCTCTCGCGGGAAACCTTCACTTTTGCGCAGACATTTAGAAACTAAACATGACAATTTGAAAAATAAACCACGGGGGTTTTTTGAGCGAGAATTAAGATGGCTTTCGAGTAGTAAGACATGTATAAAAGCAACAGATACCATTAATAAGAAGGGGCTAGAAGTGTCTTATATGGTGAGCTACCGAGTGGCTAGGACAGGCAAGCCCCATACTATTGTGGAGGACTTAATTCTTCCTGCTGCCACGGATTTGATTGGGACAATGCTGGGGGAAAAGGCTCGAAAAAACTATACAGACAATGCCTTCATCAAACAATACTGTTTCACAACGCATCAGTGACATGGCAGAAGATGTTTTGAAACAGTTACTGCTTTGCATACAAGCCAGTAAATTGTATACGTTACAGCTGGATGAGTCAACAGACGTTGCGGGCCTGGCACAGCTCCTGGTATATGTCTGTTACGTTTATGGGGGGTAAATTTAAGGAGGACATCCTCTTCTGCAAACCACTGGAAACAAGGACAACAGGAGAGGACATTTTTAAATAAATGGACAGCTTTGTGACATGTACTTTGGTGGTCAAGGTGTGTTGGTATCTGTACTGATTGCGTAAAAGCCATGACAGGGGAGTGTTAACGCGCATGCAAGCTGCTGCTCCCGACGCTACTTGACGCCACTTGCTTCTCCCGACGCCACTGCTTCTCCCGACGCCACGAGAGGCTCTTGCTGCCAAGGGAATGCTTAACAGTTTGTACGACGTTTTGGACACTACAGTGAAAATGGTTAACTTTGTTATAGCAAGGCCCCTGAACACTCGTGTATTTTCTGCATTATGCAATGACATTGGCAGCGACCATGTACCGCTTTTACAACATACAGAAGTGCAGTGGTTATCAAGGGGCAAAGTATTGACACGTTTTTTTAAATTGAGAGACGAGCTTAAAGATTTCTTTACTGACCATAATTTGCTGACCGCTTGCATGATGACGAGTTTCTCACACAACTGGCCTATCACGGTGATGTTTTTTCTCAACTGAATGATCTGAATCTAGGATTACAGCGACTCTCCGCAACTATATTCAATGTGCGGGACAAAATTGAGGCTATGATTAAGAAGTTGGAGCTGTCTGCATTAACAACACACAGGTCTTTCTGTCATTGTATGATTTTTTTGAGTGCAAATGAACTCAAGCTTACGGACACTGTCCGTTGTTAGATTACTTGTTAGATATTACTGCACGGTCGGATCTAGAGGCACAAGCATTTCGCTACACTCGCATTAACATCTGCTAACCATGTGTATGTGACCAATAAAATTTGATTTGATTTGAATGGCAAATGTGATATAGCGAAGCACCTGAGTGAGTTGGGTGCGCAATTCCGCAGGTACTTTCCCAGACGACACAAACAACTGGATTCATTATCCCTTTCATGCCCTGCCTCCAGTCCACTTATCTATATCTGAACAAGAGAGCCTCAACGAAATTGCAACAAGCAGTTCTGTGAAAATTTGATTTAATCAGAAGCCACTGCCAGATTTCTGGATTGGGCTGTGCTCAGAGTATCCTGCCTTGGCAAATCGCGCTGTTAAGACACTGATGCCCTTTGCAACCACGTACCTATGTGACAGTGGATTCTCAGCCCTCACTAGCATGAAAATGAAATACAGGCACAGACTGTGCGTGGAAAATGATTTAAGACTGAGACTCTCCAATACAACCCAACATTGCAGAGTTACGTGCATCCTTTCAAGCACACCCTTCTCATTTACCTGTGGTAAGTTATTCACATTTTTGATGAACAAATAAGGTTTTATATGTAAGATGGCTAAATAAAGAGAACAATTATTGATTATTATTCTATTATTATTTGTGCCTTGTCCTATAAGAGCTCTTTGTCACTTTCCACGAGCTGGGTTGTGACAAAGACTCACACTCGTTCTTATGTTTAATAAATGTATTGTGTAGTGTATGTGGCAGGCTTACAATGATGGCAAAAAATAACATTTGAGAGTGCGCTGACCCTGGTGCTAGAGGGGGTACGCAGCTGGAGGTTGAATGTTTGAAGGGGTACTGGACTATAAAAAGTTTGGGAACCACTGTTCCAAAGGATCAAGTATTTACACCAAAACAACAAACAAAGACGCAGAGGAAATCAATTAGATTCAGGTCTGCTCCAGCAGGAGGGCCTATAAGAAAACACACCTTATTCCTTCATGTAAAATTCAATTACCCAGGCCTGGCTCCTGAAAGCACCAAATCAAAGCGATTCATTACATGTAAATAAAATATACCACAACTCATCATACCTCCATTATGTTTTAATTACTCTACTGTGAGATACCTCCCCTGTGAGATGTTATAACCACCCAACATACCATCGTAAACAATTAGAGATGCTCCCAATGGGCCTGAGAAACAATCTCACCAAAACACCTCTCATATTAGCAGAAGTCCTTTTTTTCATCCAGGAACCTAAATTAAAAATGTTGTGATCACCCTGATTGTTTTGTATGGAATGAGGTGATAATGGAATTATACGCTGGGGGTCTCCTTCGGCAAGACTGACTGGTTTCTTACTTTTGTGATGGAGGCAGACAAAGAAGACATTAGCAGAGACGGAAACAAATAAGGAAGGTGAAACAATACAGGTGTCGGCAGGCGGCATATCAATTTCCGACTCTGAATGTCAAGAACCCAGTTAGTATGTGCCAGTCTGCTGATGTTGGAAAGAGGATATTGGGAGTCCCTGGTCTCAACCCTGCCCTGTGCAATTGGGTCATGGACATTCTGACAGCCCACCCCTAGGTGGTGAAGGTAGGAAACAACATCTCCACTTCGCTGACCCTCAACACTGGGGCCCCACAAGGGTGCATGCTCAGCCCCCTCCTGTACTCCCTGTTCACCCATGACTGCGTGGCCATGCACGCCTCCAACTCAATCATCAAGTTTGCAGATGACACAACAGTGGTATACTTGATTACCAACAACAACGAGACAGCCTACAGGGAGGAGGTGAGGGCCCTCGGAGTGTGGTGTCAGGAAAACAACCTCTCACTCAAGATCAACAAAACAAAGGAGATGATCGTGGACTTCAGGAAACAGCATAGGGAGCACCCCCCCTATTTACATCGAAAGGACAGTAGTGGAAAAGGTAGAAGGTTTTTAGTTCCTCTGCGTACACATCACAGACAAACTGAAATGGTCCACCCACACAGACAGTGTGGTGAAGAAGGCACAACTGCGCCTCTTCAACCTTGGCTTGTCACCTAAAACCCTGATGAACTTTTACAGATGCACAATCAAGAGCCTCCTGTCGGGCTGTATCACCGCCTGGTACGGCAACTGCACCTCAATCAACCGCAAGGCTCTCCAGAGGTTGGTGCAGTCTGAACAACGCATCACCGGAGGTAAACTACCTGCCATTTAAGACACCTACAGAACCTGATGTCACAGGAAGGCCAAAAAGATCATCAAGGACAACCCACCAGTGCCACTGCCTGTTCATGCCGCTACCATTCAGAAGGCGCGGTCAGTACAGGTGCATCAAAGATGGGTTCGAGAGACGGAAAACAGCATCCATCTCAAGGCCATCAGACTGCTAAACAGCAATCACTAACTCAGAGAGGCTGCTGCCTACATAGAGGCAACTTTAATATATTGATCACTAGTCACTTTAAACAATGCACTTTAATAATGTTAGCATATCTTACATTACTCATCTCATATGTACAGTTGAAGTCAGAGGTTTACATGCACCTTAGCCAAAAACATTTAAACTCAGTTTTCCACAATTCCTTACATTTAATTCTAGTAAAAATTCCCTGTCTTAGGTCAGTTAGGATCACCACTTTATTTCAAGAATGTGAAATGTCAGAATAATAGTAGAGAGAATGATTTATTTCAGCTTTTATTTCTTTCATCACATGACCCAGTGGGTCAGAAGTTTACATACACTCAATTAGTCTTTGGTAGCATTGCCTTAACATTTTTTAACTTGGGTCAAACATTTCAGGTAGACTTCTACAAGCTTCCCACAAAATGTTGGGTGAATTTTGGCCCCTTCCTCCTGATGAGCTAGTGTAACTGGGTTAGATGTGTTGGCCTCCTCGCACACACTTTTTCAGTTCTGCCCACACAATTTCTATATGATTGAGGTCAAGGCTTTGTGATGGCCACTCCAATACCTTGAGTTTGTTATCCTTAAGCCATTTTGCCACAACTTTGGAAGTATGCTTGGGGTCATTGTCCATTTGGAAGACCCTTTTCCGACCAAGCTTTAACTTCCTGACTGATGTCTTGAGATGTTGCCTCAATATATCCACAAAATGTTTCTTCCTCATGATTCCATCCATTTTGTGAAGTGCACCAGTCCCTCTTGCAGCAAAACACCCCCACAACATGATGCTGCCACCCCCGTGCTTCACGGTTGGGATGGTGTTCTTCGGCTTGCAAGCGTCCCCCTTTTTCCTCCAAACATAATGATGGTCATTATGGCCAAACAGTTCTATTTTTGTTTCATCAGACCAGAGGACATTTCTCCAAAAAATTCGATCTTAGTCCCCTTGTTCAGTTGCAAACCGTCTGGCTTTTTTATGGCGGTTTTGGAGCAGTGGCTTCTTCCTTGCTGAGCGGCCTTTCAGGTTATGTCGATATAGGACTCGTTTTACTGTGGATATAGATACTTTTGTACCCGTTTCCTCCAGCATCTTCACAAGGTCCTTTGCTGTTGTTCTGGGATTGATTTGCACTTTTCGCACCAAAGTACATTCATCTCTAGGAGACAGAACGCGTCTCATTCCTGAGCGGTATGACGGCTGCGTGGTCCCATGGTGTTTATACTTGCGTACTATTGTTTGTACAGATGATCGTGGTAACTTCAGCCGTTTGGAAATTTCTCCCAAGGATGATCCAGACTTGTGGAGGTCTACAATATTTTTTCTGAGGTCTTGGCTGATTTCTTCTGATTTTCCCATGATGTCAAGCAAAGAGGCACTGAGTTTGAAGGTAGGCCTTGAAATACATCCACAGGTACAGCGCCAATTGACTCAAATGATGTAAATTCATATCAGAAGCTTCTAAAGCCATGACATAATTTTCTGGAATTTTCCAAGCTGTTTAAAGGCACAGTCAACTTAGTATATGCCTTCTTCTGACCCACTTGAATTGTGATACAGTGAATTATAAGTGAAATAATCTGTCTGTAAACAATTGTTGGAAAATGTACTTGTGTCATGCACAAAGTAGATGTCCTAACCGACTTGACAAAACTATAGTTTGTTAACAAGAAAATTGTGGGTTTTAATGAATCCAACCTAAGTTTATGTAAACTTCCGACTTGAACTGTATATACTGTACCTTATACCATCTATTGTACAATGCCTATGCCGCTCATCCATATATTTTTTGTATATATTCTTATTCCCTCCTTTAGTTTTGTGTGAATTAGGTCGTTGTTGAGGAATTGTTAGATGACTTGTTAGATATTTCTGCGCTTTTGGAACTAGAAGCACAAGCATTTCGCTACACTCGCATTAACATCTGCTAACCATGTGTATGTGATCAATCAAATTTGATTTGATTTGAGAGGCTATTGTGCTACTGTGCTGTGCTGTGCTGTGCTGTGCTTTTGAATTCTCTGGTAATCTGTTCTTTGTATGGTGTTCATGTACACCAACTCTCCATGTTCCTCAAAAAGAAAGGAGGACCAAGGCACTCTTCAAATAATTAATGAAAATGCTTTATTTGTATGGCATGTTCAATGGAAACAAAGTTTAAAAACTCAGACGTGTTTTGTCTGCATGGCCTTCGTCAGGGAGTACAAAGATATGATAATACAATGTCATCTTTTGAACAGCTTTTTCCAATCAACCCTGATTTGAAGAGGGAATGGTTACAGAATTCATTGGACAACATCTAGTAAGCAATACTATATACACATTAAAAAGTGAAATACTGTAGATATGTTGTCAAAAATGCATCTCAAGGCTAGAACCATCAGAACCCCCAGAGGGTCAGGGGGTGCTCTGGTCAGACGGTGCTCTGGTCAGTGGGTGCTCTGGTCAGTGGGTGCTCTGGTCAGTGGGTGCTCTGTTCAGACGGTGCTCTGGTCAGTGGGTGCTCTGGTCAGTGGGTGCTCTGGTCAGTGGGTGCTCTGTTCAGACGGTGCTCTGGTCAGACGGTGCTCTGGTCAGACGGTGCTCTGGTCAGACGGTGCTCTGGTCAGAGGGTGCTCTGGTCAGACGGTGCTCTGGTCAGACGGTGCTCTGGTCAGTGGGTGCTCTGGTCAGACGGTGCTCTGGTCAGTGGGTGCTCTGGTCAGTGGGTGCTCTGGTCAGTGGGTGCTCTGGTCAGTGGGTGCTCTGGTCAGTGGGTGCTCTGGTCAGACGGTGCTCTGGTCAGTGGGTGCTCTGGTCAGTGGGTGCTCTGGTCAGACGGTGCTCTGGTCAGTGGGTGCTCTGGTCAGACGGTGCTCTGGTCAGACGGTGTCTGGTCAAAGGGTGCTCTGGTCAGTGGGTGCTCTGGTCAGTGGGTGCTCTGGTCAGTGGGTGCTCTGGTCAGACGGTGCTCTGGTCAGTGGGTGCTCTGGTCAGTGGGTGCTCTGGTCAGACGGTGCTTTGGTCAGTGGGTGCTCTGGTCAGACGGTGCTCTGGTCAGTAGAGTAGGTGCTTTGGTCAGTGGGTGCTCTGGTCAGAAGGTGCTCTGGTCTGAGGTTCCCCTGTCTGATGGTGCTCTGGTCTGAGGTTCCCCTGTCAGATGGTGCTCTGGTCAGAGGGTGCTCTGGCCAGATGGTGCTCTGGTCAGAAGCTGCTCTGGTCAGAGGGTGCCCACCCTAGTCACACCCCGACCTAACCAAAATAGAGAATAAAAAGGCTCTCTATGGTCAGGGCATGACACCTAAACCTACAGTATCTGTGTTACAGTTGTTACTCTCTCTCTCATCTCTTTCTTTATTTCTCTCTCTCTCATCTCTTTCTTTCTTTATTTCTAATCTCTTTCTCTTTCTTTATTTCTCTCTCTCTCATCTCTATCTTTCTTTCTCTCTCTGTCTTTCTTTCTCTGTCTCCCTTTATCCCTCTCTCTCTCGCGCTTTCTCGACTCTCTTTCTCTCTCGCTCTCGCTCATACTCAGATTACCTCAGTAAAAGGTGAGATGAAGTCAAATAGTGACATGACCAATTAATGAGTTGTTATTAAGCTCTGTGACTAATTAAATGAGTTGTTATTGAATGCCACCTAGAAGAGATCGTAAACAAACTCTGTTTATCTTAATGAGATGCATATTTTCACTTTTCTTTTCCTTTCCCCATCCTCCTCCTTCTCTTTTCTCTTTCTCTCTCACTTCGCAAAGCCATAATTATTAGAGAAATTACAGCCATCACATCTTGTGGTAAGTGTGAGCTACCAGAGGACTAGCTGTGCTTTGAAGCCACGCTCTTCAGAGGCGAGTCGCTGAGATTTAACCGTCTGTTTTTGATCAACTTTGATACATTTTAAGCCCTGTCGCTCTTTGATGAAGTTGTTGAGCATGGCGGCAGCTATGGCAGAGCTGGGCAAGCCGCAGGAGTGACAAGGAGCCACTCACAGATGACCTGAGCACTACAAAGACAAGAGAGAGAGCGAGAGAGAGAAGGGAGAGAAAGAAGAGAGAGAGAGGCCAGAAAAGCCCGGAGAATGCACAGGGGCCTGTTCCTCAGTTAATCTCAGACAGACTTTATTCTGTGTAAATTTCTTTAAGACTCTCCCGCAAACCTAAAGTCTGCTCCTACCGCTGGGTACTTGGTAGGAGACTAATAGACAAGGCAAGGCCCCCGGTGGAGGACTGCATATGTTTATGTTAGTACATTCACAGATGCGCTTCCTTCTCAACGTATTACTGAATCATAGGGGTTGGAAATTCACTCTGGTTTCTTATCGTACGTGACTAAGATGTAAGTAGAAAAATATGTATTCATGTGTAAGATTCTGTTTGTCAATTATTGGAGAATGGTTCTGTGGCTTAGCATAACTCAGTGGGGGAGAACACAGAATAAGATATTTTAATAATACGGCTGTGATTTGCTGTTTAGAATATAAAGCTTATCCCAACATGTGTTC
>NC_052323.1:11282001-11294501 GCF_016432855.1 Salvelinus namaycush | reverse complement strand
CACCTGTCAGCAACGGCCGAGTCCACTCAATTGAAGGGGTGTCCACATACTTTTATGTATATAGTGTACCACTCAACATCTGGCGTACATTATCACACACACACGGGCCTGGAATTCAGATACACAACACACGATCCTTCAAACATGATCCTGGCTCAAAACTGTCTTGTCATTTTGTATATCTTGAAAGGATGTGGAAGACGGTAGCAGATGACTTGGGGATTTCTCTTTGGCCAATGTGACTCTGGTGTGCTCAACGGCAACACGATGAGTAGAATTTCAACATGAGTCGTCTCACTGATGTCATTTTTACTCAAGATCTATTCAGTCCTTTTAGGTCATACAGTCCTTGTGCCAATGTCCATTAACAGATCACTTTGTTTTTTTATACGTTTTTATATATGCCAAGCATATATATGCTCTCGCACCATTGCCAACTCCTTATGGAATTGTCTTACAAAACATGTTATGCTTGACAATGGAGTTAGCAAAAGCTATGTGTCCGCTTCATCTACCGTAGTTGAATACACTGACTGTAAGTCGCTCTAGATAAGAGCATCTGTTAAATGACCAAAATTAAAATAGGCTCAAATGTGAAATGTGGCTAAATGTGGCTCAAACGTCTCCTCAAATCTTCTAACATTTTCCACAGCAGCCAGTCCCTAAAGCTCCATGTAAAAGTAATAAACTCTGACGAAGTTTGTAAGATCACAAAGTTTCCTGAGGTCACTGGAAGCGGCGCCGAGCGCTGCCGAGTCTTAGAGCTTAATGAAAAAGCCGCTCTCCAGAGAGAGCAAAGTGGACGGCTGTAATTTCTGCTTTCGCTACCTGCCGACGTTAAAACACAGCACTGGTCCCTGATTGGCTGCGCTCTGAGAACCTCGTTTAAGTCCCTAATTGGGTAGGGGAAACGAGGGCAATTATAATCTGTTCATTAATTGGACCTTTTGTTCGCACTGAAAAATAAAATAAATATATTTCCTCCGCTTCTTCCTTTCTTCCCCCTCCTTCATCCTTCTTCCATCATTTCGTAATCTCTGCGTGGATTGGAAGGTTTCTTACATCACATAGATTTAACAATAGCCTCTCACTTTTTCACTTCTGGTGACATCCCTGTGGTAGGAACAGGCAGCCTTCCTATTAAACGTGGGTCAGTCAAGACGCAAGGATGTGTGTTTGTGTGCTGTATGGAAACAGAAACACCCAGAAACAGAAGTGTAGATATGATTGAGGAAGAGCACGAGGACTTGGGTCCTCCTACTGATTCACCAACTCTTCATCCCGAATCTCAGTCCAGATAAACTAACCCTCGGAGGCAGCTCTTAGAAAACACTAAGTGGACACATAGAGGTCCGTTCAAACGGGGCACATAGATTTGCCGTTAAGGAGCCAAACAGTGTTCAACTCTGTGTTAATGGAGCAGAGAGCTCTAGAGACCTGAAGCCTCATTGGCTGAGAGCCCTTTGATCAGGCGAGCGCTTGACAATGATCGACCACGAGGCGTGAAGCTGCGTATCGCACGCTCCCAATGAACTAATTACGTCCAATAATAAGCTGAAGGCTCTGATTGGTCTGAGAGAGAGAGAGAGAGTTAGTGTGTGTGTGTGTGTGTGTGTGTGTGTGTGTGTGTGTGTGTGTGTGTGTGTGTGTGTGTGTGTGTGTGTGTGTGTGTGTGTGTGCGCGTGCGTGCGCAAGTGTGTGCGTGTGTGTGTTTGTGCGTGCCTGCGTTTGTGAGCGAGAGAGAGTGAGAGGGAGAGAAGGGGAGAAAGACAGAGGGAGAGAGAGAGAAAGACAGAGGGAGAGAGAGAGAAAGACAGAGGGAGAGAGAGAGAAAGAAGAGAGGAGATAGTGTTTGTTGTCTTCAGAGTGTTACATTGGGTCTGTCTGGGACATGCTTTATGATTCACTAGAGGAATGAGTGTGACTAGTGGATGTGCGACCATCCAATCAAGCATAGTGTGCGCCTGCGTGTGTGTCTCAGCAAACACGTGTGTGGCCTCTCTGTCCATCCACCCTTGAATACCATACTCCCCATACTGCTCCCCTGTTGCACGCAGAATGTCACAGTAAGGAGCTGATGCTAATGTCTGCTAGCCAACTATTTAGCAACCCTGCTAACTGAGGTCATCGGGAGTTTATAGCGTATCTCTAACAACAACTAAAACGTCATTCCCTGTTCCAAAACATTCCACTGAACCTCTCACACTCCAACTGCCCCACGCCAGGGACACACACACTCAGAGACACGTGCACGGCAGTTTACTTGGATGGGATTCCACAGGAGATGTACACTCTTAGAAAAAAAGTGTTCCAAAAGGGTTCGCTGTCCCCATAAGAGAACTCTTTTTGGTTCCAGGAAGAACCGTTTTGACTTCCATGTAGAACCCCTCAGTGGGAAGGGTTCTACCTGTAACCAAAAAGGGTTCTTCAAAGGGTTCTCCTATGGGGACAGCCGAAGAATCCCTTTTAGGTTCTAGATGGCATATTTTTTTTTCTAAGAGTGTAATCTAGATAATCTGAACTGCCACACACAACAGCATCTACAGACTTCACAAATGTGTGTGACATGAACGCACGCAGTGAGTATTGTTGAGTTGAATACACAGTGGCGTACGCATCATGATTCATAAATGTACGTATGCAGCCAAGCCGCGGTAATGCAATTAGGAGTGGAGGTTGAGGTTGAGTTTCCCCGAATGTACTAAACATTCTGAATATGGAGTGAGGGAGTGAACAGAACTAACATCTATAAAGGCATGCTGTGTCTATAAGTACCGAGGCCACTATTGGCCACTTAGCTAAATGCATGGCTGCTAATGTTGGCCACAGTACAACTAGAAAGGTCATTTGCACAATATGCATGAGATTTAACCATTAGTCCACTTAGCATTGCCTGCCCTGTGTGTGTATGCTTGTGTGTGTGTGTGTGTGTGTGTGTGTGCGTGTGTACGTGTGTGCGTGTGTGTCTAAGACCAAAGGGTCGCTAATACACACACACACATAAACGCACACACAAACACACGTAGACACACACACACCATGAACAGGAAATTTGTGCGTCAGTTTTACTGTAGGGGTTGTGGGAGAGGCACCACTGAGAAGTGCAGCACTGCTTTGCAAGGGCCCAGACATAAGACTGGGGCTGGATGTAAGGGTTTGGAAAGGGTTGGTGAAGATGAAGCTATTTGATTTGGCCCATTGGAACCAACAGGCAGAACTTGCATCTGTGTATAGGCACTGTACTGCTTACAATGCTACTAACGGAAGATTGCATGCACCTGCGTGTTAAGACAAAACTTGCTAGCAACCAAAAACCCACAAGAATAAACCAGCAGATCAGTTGATCTCATGTTACCGTGTCAAGCAAGTTTAATTCCAGACGGCTGTGTCTAGGTACTGTATTCACGCCCCCAATGAATAAGCATCAAAGTCGGGACCGAAAGACTGAAAAGCAGCTTCTATCTCCAGGCCATCAGACTGTTGAACAGCCATCGCGCCATGTCCTGTAGTAGGAGATAGACTCACACACACAAGCTCACACACAAGCGGACTCCTGTACTCGCATGTAGACTCACACACACATGCATAAGCCCATGCTCACAAACACACGCACACACACACACACACACACACACACACACACACACACACACACACACACACACACACACACACACACACACACACACACACACACACACACACACACAGCCAACATTGCTGTTCCATGTAAATAGAGACATGAAACACTGGACACTCCCCTTTACGTTTTTCACATTGGGTATTCATATACTGTATTGTCACATACAGTAGCTCATTCTAATATATATACTAATGTACATTCCATTTTTGTTACACTATTTATACACACCACATATTTACCTACTGAATTCTTCCTGGTAATAAATCTACTGCTGTATATGTCATTCTTACTAGATACAGTGCCTTCAGAAAGTATTCAGATCCCTTGACTTTTTACACATTTTGTTACGTTACAGCCTTATTCTAAAATAGATTAAATACATTTTTTCCCTCATTAATCTACACACAATAGCCCGTAATGATAAAGCAAAAACAGTTTTTTTGAAATTTTTGCAAATGTATTAAAAATAAAACAAACAGAAATATCTTATTTACATAAGTATTCAGACCCTTTACTATGAGACTCGAAATTGAGCTCAGGTGCATCCTGTTTCCATTGATCATCCTTGAGATGTTTCTACAACTTGATTGGAGTCCACCTGTGGTCAATTCAATTTTTTGGACATGATTTGGAAAGGCACACACATGACTATATGAGGTCCAACAGTTGACAGTGCATGTCAGAGCAAAAACCAAGCCATGAGGTCGAAGGGATTGTCATTAGAGCTCCGAGACAGGATTGTGTTGAGGCACAGATCTGGGGAAGGGTACCAAAACATTTCTGCAACATTAAAGGTCCCCAAGAACACAATGGCCTCCATCATTCTTAAATGGAAGAAGTTTGGAACCACCAAGACTCTTCCAAGAGCTGGCCGCCCGGCCAAACTCAACAATTGGGGGAGAAAGGTCTTGGTCAGGGAGGTGACCAAGAACCCAATGGTCACTCTGACAGCTCCAGATTTCCTCTGTGGAGATGGAAGAACCTTCCAGAAGGACAACCATCTCTGCAGCACTCCACCAATCAGGCCTTTACGGTAGAGTGGCCAGACGGAAGCCAACTCCTCAGTAAAAAGCACATGACAGCCCGCTTGGAGTTTGCCAAAGGCACCTGAAGGACTCTCAGACATGAGAAACAAGATTCTCTGGTCTGATGAAACCAAGATTGAACTCTTTGGCATGAATGCCAAAAGTCACGTCTGGAGAAAACCTGGCACCATCCATACGGTGAAGCATGGTGGTGGCAGCATCATGCTGTGGGATGTTTTTCAGCAGCAGGGACTGGGAGACTAGTCAGGATCAAGGTAAAGATGAACGGAGCAAAGTACAGAGATTCTTGATGAAAACCTGCTTCAGAGCACTCAGCACCTCAGACTGTGGGAAGGATTCACCTTCCAACAGGACAACGACCCTAAGCACACAGCCAAGACAACACAGGAGTAGCTTCGGGACAAGTCTCTGAATTTCCTTGAATGGCCCAGCCAGACCCCGAACTTGAACATGATCAAATATCTCTGGAGAGACCTGAAAGCAGCTGTGCAGCGACGCTTCCCATCCAACCTGACAGAGCTTTAGAGGATCTGCAGAGAAGAATGGGAGAAACTCCCCAAATACAGGTGTGCCAAGCTTGTAGTGTCATACCCAAGAGGACTTGAGGCTGCAATCACTGCCAAAGGTGCATCAACAAAGTACTGAGTAAATGGTCTGAATACTTATGTAAATGTAATATTTCCATTTTTTATTTTTTATAAATTTGCAAAAAAAATTATAAACCTGTTTTTGCTTTGTCATTATGGGGATATTGTGTGTAGATTGATGAGGGGGGAAATTATTTAATACATTTTAGAATAAGGCTGTAACGTAACAAGTCAAGGCATCTGAATACTTTCCAAATTCACTGTATGTTCGTCTTTATATGCATAGCTTGCATTTAGATCAATGATAGTGTTATTTGGGTTGTGAACTGGATTCATTCTGACATTCTTGGTTTCTTGTTTCTAGTTTTTGATGATTTATTATTTGTTTACTTGTTTGAAATGTTACTGCACTGTTAGGAGCTAGTAACACGAGCATTTTGCTGCACCTGTTATAACATCTGCTAAACTGTATATGCGACCAATAAACCTAGATTTTATTTAATATCGACCTATCAGGACATTGAGAATCACAAGGCTGGTAATTAATCTAAAATAGTTCATACCTAATACTTTATAAATACCAAAAATTAATTAATTACTGAGAAATAACTTTATTTCCGTTGTACTGAATGATTAACAAATAGTTAAATCACTCCTTAGTCTGCTCGATTACTAGGTTTATTTCTACCACAGAAGATACTCTGTAGAGGGCGAACATGTCTTGGAAGATTTAGTGAGAAAGCAGGACTGACCGCATACTTAGCTTGGCTTTTAGGGAGCCGGAACTTTTGGAAGCAATTGAGAGATCATCTGTGCAGGTGATTTTAGCGGGTATTGATAGTTTGACGAGAGATCACCTGGAGATAAAATATCCAACAATGGTTGCAATAGGCCCATAGGCTTTACTAGGCTTAGGTTTCAGTCTAGGCGCAGAGGTAAGGCATAGACTGAGGTTTGAGTTTGGTAAGACCAGAAGTAGGACTTTGGGAGTAGACTATAAAACACTCTTTGATTATTATGAATACACATAACTCTGACTGCCTCTTTCTAGTGTACCTATCTGTCCTTCCTTACTTCAAAATTCCCCCATCCAGCCTCTGTCCCTCACTATTTATACCTCAAATCCATTGATTGCAGGATCAGCAATTCCTCTGTTACAGAGGAGACGATACCTGTTGTAATGGCACAGTATGGGAGGCTGGATGGACCCCCTCTGAGGTGTACTGTAATGTACACTCTAATCTACACATTGACCAGGATACAACCCTGACTGAGACAAAGCCCACACATTCACCACGCCGCCTGGGTGGAGGGGACAAGGGGGAGGCAGAGGGGAAGGAAGAGAGAGAGGAGGGGAGAGGTAGGCAGAGGGGGAGAAAGAGAGAGAGGAGGGGAGAGGTAGGCAGAGGGGGGAGAAAGAGCGAGAAGAGGGGAGAGGTAGGCAGAGGGGGGAGAAAGAGAGAGAGGAGGGGAGAGGTAGGCAGAGGGGGGAGGAAGAGAGGGAGGAGGGGAGATGGAGGCAGAGGGGGAGGAAGAGAGAGAGGAGAGGTAGGCAGAGGGGGAGGAAGAGAGAGAGGAGGGGAGAGGTAGGCAGAGGGGGGAGGAAGAGGGAGAGGTAGGCAGAGGGGGGAGGAAGAGAGAGAGGAGGGGAGAGGTAGGCAGAGGGGGAGGAAGAGAGAGAGGAGGGAAGAGGTAGGCAGAGGGGGGAGGAAGAGGGAGAGGTAGGCAGAAGGGGAGGAAGAGAGAGAGGAGGGGAGAGGTTGGCAGAATGGGAGGAAGAGAGAGAGGAGAGGAGGTAGGCAGAGGGGGGAGGAAGAGATGAGAGGAGGGGAGAGGTAGGCAGAGGGGGGAGGAAGAGAGAGAGGAGGGGAGAGGTAGGCAGAGGGGGGAGGAAGAGAGAGAGGAGGGGAGAGGTAGGCAGAGGGGGGAGGAAGAGAGAGGAGGGGAGAGGTAGGCAGAGGGGGGAGGAAGAGAGAGAGGAGGGGAGAGGTAGGCAGAGGGAGGAGGAAGAGAGAGAGGAGGGGAGAGGTAGGCAGAGGGGAGAGGAGGGGAGAGGTAGGCAGAGGGGAGAGGAAGAGAGAGAGGAGGGGAGAGGTAGGCAGACAAGTGAGTCCATATAATTAAATATAACTATTTAATTGAATGAAATGTAATATATCTCTGTGTCCATGTTAATGTCAAACAGCACAAGTCACCCAGACAGCACCCAAGATGAAAACCTACTCTAAAAGACAAGCTGTCCACATAGGAGAACCCTTTTGGTTCCAGGTAGAACCCTTCTTGGTTCCATGTAAAACCCTCTGTGGAAAGGGTTGTACTTGGAACCAAAAAGGGTTCTTCAAAGGGTTATCCTATGGGTTCTCCTATGGGTTCTCCTATAGGGACAGCCGAATAACCCTTTTACGTTCGAGCACCTTCTTTGTAAGAGTGTAATCTGGATAATCTGATGCCAGTTGGATAGCCTAGAAACAGTATATTACCATAAACCACTTGGCAAAGTTTATAATAACACCATATCTGTCTTGCACCTGTCCAGAACAGGTCAAGGACAATACCGAAGTAAACACAGGTGGTTTTACAGAGACCTTCTTCTCATAAACACACTTCCTCCTGACTCCCACTAACACCACTGGAGTCCCAGTCTCTCACAGGCTGCTACAGACAGAAGGGAAAACCCAGACAAGCCACAGGGGCTATAAAGCTGAAGCATCCGTTTAGAACGTTTTCTCATCACCAAATATGGTAGTGAGAGGAAGTCCAGTCACTGTTAGTGGGAGAGGATGGAATTAGGCGAAACTGGTCCGACATTCTGCACATTTTTCGATTAAACATCTGATCTCAATGCATTTCTCTGTTCCCAAAACTAGAATCTGTTACAAACACACTGCACTAAATTTGATATACTTGACGCTTTGCCAAAATGTAAAAAAAATTGCGTTGTTTAGGAGTGCAAGGTCGAATGCACAAGCCCACTACGCAAATACATGCTCCAACGCGCCAATAGGATCTCGCAAGCTTGTGCTTGGCTTTGTCCATCTCCTTGCTTGTTCTGCCCACTATACGTAATTTGCGCCCACTGTAAACGACCCAGATGAACTACAGTATCTTGAGTTAGTTATAAATATCCTTGGTGGGACTTTAAAGCACTTAGCCCCTGTCCCCTGGGAAGTCTGCAGGGAGCAGGTTTGGAACAGGCACACGGGATCAGAACGCCTTAATAACCAACCCACGAGGATGAGGGTCTTACAGGAAGGGTCTTACACACACACGGAGAGAGAAAGACACACAAACAACATATTGAGAGATGGATAGAACCAGAACCAGCCCTGGGCACCGAGATGAGAACCAAGAACCAAGGACAGAACGCTGTGGCACGGGACAGAAGAGAACAGAGTGGAACAGCAGAATGACTAAACAGAACAACAGAACGTGATGGAACAATAAAGTTACAGTAGAAGAGAACAGACCAGACATAGACCTATAGAATACAGAGAGATAAAATGAGATGTAGGAGTACCTCACCCCAAACAGTCCAGATGACATGCACGTGTGAGTCTAACCACAGCTCTGAAATGGACCGTTATATTTAACTCAGGTATAGACAAACCCGTGTGTATGATGCACAATGTTCAAGGCTAGGGTCGACTACATGCAGCTTAGTTCGGTTTGGAAACATAACGCGTGAATGCACGCGGTGCAGATGGGTTGTCTGTGGTTGCTCGAGGGCTGACGTTGGCCTACTGTATAGTATATTAATGATGTGACATGTCACCAGCACTGCTCGTCCCCTGGGACAACGATCCGTAGCCTACGCATACCGTTATATTATGTTTATCTGAATAGATAGCGTTGCGATTTTGACCAACTTTTGTAGCCTATAAAAAATATATATATTTATGAGGTTTAGTTTATTCTCCAAGTTAGGCTACCACAGAATCGCACCCAAAGACAATTACTTCGGTTGAAAAGGTAAAACATACCAACACAGCAATCTCTACAATGTATTTCGTGAATTTCTGTCGGGAGATGTTTCCTATGGGACATGCTGCGGATTGAAAGACGGGGTGTCTAGTGCGTCGCACAATCAGAAGGAACACCCCAGCAATGACTTCAACTGTTTACAACAAGACAGAACACACATAAATAGGATAAACAATTGATGTATCTGTGTAGCCTATATGAATAGCCTATATTATCCTATGCGAAGTCTGCAGCAGCGCTCATCTCTCTTCTGTTGCGAGTTGGTTCAGCTCTCCCCAAACTCTCCGACATCCCCACGTCTTCATAAAGCTTCTCTTACCTTGCGCTGTCAGGACCACCAGCAGAAGCACCGCGGTGACTATTCCGGAAGGATTCATCTACACCTCGGTGCTCTGGGAATGTCTCGTATATAAAAAGTAGGACAATTTGGTAAACAGACAGCAGGAGTCGATTGGTAAAATTTAGAGCGATGTATTTCTGGGCGCTGCGCATGGGGAGGTTGATGTCAGCGCGCGCTCTCCGACATTGAGAACTTCGGTTGTCCCGCCCACACCTCCGGCGCAACCTCACGCGCCCGTGTGGTTTATACACGAGGTAGTAATTATATATATATAAACAGGTTATACAAACATGAAAAATAAAGCCTACTATTGTTATCACAGGAGAGCCCTAAGAAAAGTTACAACGCATCCAAACCCATTGTAGGCTACGGTATAGGCTACTTGTCGTGCGGTGCGTTCAGACCGATGGTTCCGACTTTTTCATCACTCAATTAAGATGAACTGTTTCACTTATTCATGTTGTCTCGTGCCCGTTACCATGTCTCGGCGGGTACTCACTGCTCTACCTAGTTGTTTCCCTTTATCTGAATCCAGGCTTCATCAGGACACCTGATCCGTGGAAAACAGGACACAGCCAAGGTAGGTCATGTCAGGTAACCTCCCTCTCTCGCGCTCTCTTTCTCTTTCTTGCCCTCTCATTAGTATAACAGGGAGTGAGTAACCGAGAGGTATGGTCTCTGTGTTTGTCATGACTTGGCTGGTTAATTGGACAGTATAAATGTGTCTCCTATTTCTTCTGTTCCTCCTGCCAGCTAAGTCAGATGACCTGGCCACAGAAAAAACACCACAGAGTAAAGGGCACCATCATGTCCCCCACTCTACGGTTTTTGTCTTAATCAGGGATTAGATCTTTATATAGGTCTATGGATTAGATACAAACTCACTCAGAGTAGACTACATATTCACTCACATTACACACATACTGGCTTTATACACACACACACACACACACACACACACACACACACACACACACACACACACACACACACACACACACACACACACACACACACACACACAACTGACTGCTGGGCTGTAAATGACCCATTTAGACACTTAATTGATTTTGCACGCATAACAATGATCAGACAGCTAAATATATTACTTTGTAACTTCTGACTAGTAGAGTCCTGGAGGCTAACGCGGCTAGGCGTATCTATCTCACTACTTACAGAGGCAAGGTGCAGTATATGCTGAGTATGAGCTCCACTTTATACAGTCATACATATAAGCTTTAGTATTTCATACCACCTAATACACAACATGGCCAAAAGTATGTGGACACCCATTCAGCTATTTCAGCCACACCCGTTCCTGACAGGTGTATAAAATTGAGCGCACAACCATGCAATCTCCATAGACAAACTTTGGCAGTGGAATGGTCCGTACTGAAGAGCTCAGTGACTTTCAACGTGGCACCTTCATAGGATGCCAACTTTCCAGCAAGTCAGTTTGCCAAATTTCTGCCCTGCTAGAGCTGCCCCGGTCAACTGTAAGTGCTGTTATTGTGAAGTGGAAACGTCTAAGAGCAACAACGGCTCAGCCGTGAAGTGGTAGGCCACACAAGCTCAGAGAACGGGACTTCCAACTGCTGAAGCGCATTACGCGTAAAAAAAAAACGTCTGTCCTCGGTTGCAACACTCACTACCGAGTTCCAAACTGCCTCTGGAGGCAACGTCAGCACAAGAACTGTTCGTCGGGAGCTTCATGAAATGGGTTTCCATGGCTGAACAGCCACACACAAGCCTAAGATCACCATGCGCAATCCCAAGCATCGGCTGGAGTGGTGTAAAGCTCGCCGCCATTGGACTCCGGAGCAGTGGAAACGCGTTCTCTGGAGTGATGAATCACACTTCACCATTTGGCAGGCCAACGTACAAATCTGGGTTTGGCGGATGCCAGGAGAACGTTACCTGCCCGAATGCATTGTGCCAACTGTAAAGTTTGGTGGAGGAGGGATAATAGTCTGGGGCTGTTTTTCATGGTTCGGGCTTGGCCCCTTAGTTCCAGTGACGGGAAATCTTAACACAACACTATACAATGACATTCTAGATGATTCAGTTTGGGGAAGGCCCTTTCCTGTTTCAGCATGACAATGCCCCCGTGCACAAAGTGAGGTCCATACAGAAATGGTTTGTCAAGATCGTTGTGGAAAAACTCTACTGGCCTGCACAGATCCTTGACCTCAACCCCATCGAACACCTTTGGGATGAATTGGAACGGCGACTGTGAGCCAGGCTTAATGGCCCAACATCAGTACCCAACCTTACTAATGCTCTTGTGGCTGAATGGAAGCAAGTCCCAGCAGCAATGTTCCAACATCTAGTGGAAAGCCTTCCCAGAAGAGTGGAGGCTGTTATAGCAGCAAAGGGGGACCAACTCCTTATTAATGCCCATGATTTTGGAATGAGATTTCTGATGAGCCGGTGTTCACATACTTTCGGCCATGTGGTGTCTTTTATACGTAATCCTTTCACTCTGATGTATTTAGCCAGACTTTTAGCCAGACATTTTGAATAGTTTAGTTTTGTAGATGGTGGAGTAGTGGGGCATGTGTGCCTGTGCTGTATTGAGCTGTACTGTTGGAGGCAGCTAGCAGCAGGGTCCTTCCACGAAAGGAGTTCCTTTTGCATCCTTTTGATATTTTAAGTAGAAATTGTACAAAAAATATTTAATTTTAAAAGCCTGTTTTATTAAATGAAGTGACATTTAAAATAGACTACATGGAGAATTCAATAAATCAGATTTATATATAAATAAAGACTTGCTAAAGTGCCGAAATACAACATTTTGACATGTCCCTCTGTGACTTCTACACCGAACAAAAATGTAAACGCAGCAAGTGTTGGTCCCATGTTCCATGAGATTAAATAAAAGATCCCAGAAATGTTCCATACAC